>NW_015162512.1:614037-632324 GCF_001447785.1 Gekko japonicus | reverse complement strand
AAAAAAAGCCCTGGTTCTTCCCATAATGGTCTCAAATCCATACCCTGATGCTGCTGGTGCAACTGAACTTAAGGCTGTTGCCAACATTCCCTTGGAGGAAGTGGTCTTCTGTGGTCAAGGGTAACTTTACCCGGAGGGTCAGCAGTGGGATTTTTTTTGCAGATTGCTTCCCTAATGGCACAGTGGTGATCTCTGCCTTGAAGCTGGCCGGTGTCCCGGACTTGGTGCCCTCCAATATGGTGCTGAGAGACAGGCGCTGCAAGCCATTTTTGGTGACGGAGGAAGGAGCAACGTTCGTCTTCAGTGTGAGCACATGTGGGACTACCCGCACGGTAAGAACGTCCCACATCTTCTGCTGGAGGCTGGGAAGATCTCTTGGCTTTGCTCCCTTGGCTCAAGAGCGTTTTGAGTCAATGCTGCAAGGGACTGGATTGACTTGGCATGATGGTGCCAAGTTGATATATGGGGTGCTGATAGCTGTGGGACCTCCGGAGGTGGGCCCAGGGGTCATTTCCTGCAGGAGCGCACAGGAGCGGAGCTCCGGCAGTAAAGAGCCCAGGGGGCGGGCACATGCAACAAGCCCCACCCCCTGGTCCCAGCAGCCCTCAGTCAGAGCAAGAAGCAGCCAGGTAAGGTGCAGAGCTCCCCCCAGTCCAAAACAGTCCAGTGGCACCTTTAAGACCAAGTTTTATTCAGGTACAAGCTCTCTCTCCTTTGTGAGGACAGATCTGCACGTTCCCCCCCCCCCAATAGTTAGCAATCCAAAACAGTCCAGTGGAGCCTGAGCGGTGGGTGTTGCCTTCTGACACACTTCCGGTGATATCAGGGGGTGTGGCATATGCAAATGAGTTATGGTAATGAGTTATGCTAATGAGCTCCTGCACCTCTCTTTCTATGAAATGACCCCTGGGTGGGCCCATAGCTTTAAGGCAGGGTGCTGTCAACATGCTGAAGGCACCCGCTCTGACTTGTCAACCGAGCGGATATCTCTCCCTTAGGCCACAGGTGGGTATAAAAATTACAATCCCCCCACCCCAAATCTTCTTCCAGTTCGAGAGTACTACCATGACATATGAAAATGAAGTCCTGTATGTACCCCCAGGCCAAGCAGCACCAGTCTATCAGTAAGTACTTGTGATTAGGTGGGAGTGGGGAGACGTTCACAGTATTGCATTGGGAAGGACTAGTAAGTGTGTGGATCTTGAATTAGTCCTTTTTTTTGTATGTGTGTGTGTGTGTGTGTGCGTGCACGCACGCCAGGAAGTCATGGTGATTTCTGGCAACCCCTACTGGGGCTTGGACGTTTCAGAGAGGTGGCTCAATATGCCTGTCTCTGCGTCCCAGCCTTGGTATTCCTTTGGAGGCCTCCCTTCCAAATACTCGCTGGGGTCAGCCCTGCTTGGTTTCCGATATCAAGATCAGGCTTGCCTGGGCTGTCCAGGTCAGGGTGTGTACCTGGAATTGTTGATGCACCCATGCACCATGCAAACGATGGAATGCCGTGCTCAACTGGAATGGGGTTGAGAAGGTGGGAGGGCTTCTAATGTCCTGGCCCCACTGGTGGACCTCCTGATGGCACCTGGTATTTCTGGCCACTGTGTGATACAGAGTGTTGGACTGGATGGGCCTTTGGCCTGATCCAACATTGGCATCTCTTATGTTCTTATGGAGTGGTGGGTCTTTTTCTGTCATAAGCATGGAGAGCTGCTCTATGGGCATTCTTTGTTAATAGTAGCTGCATCTCTTAAACTGAGCCAGCAGAGTCAGCGCTACCACTAGGCAGATCTAGGTAACCGCCAAAGGTGGCAGACCTTGAGGGGCATCAAAATGGTGTGAGGAGCCTCCTCTGTTGACTTGAAGGGGATCTTGGCCTTAACTGGCTTCTGGTATCTCCATACCTGTTGACCCTGGTCTCCTGGAGCTGCCGTGATGGAACATGGAGAGCTTTGGAGAGCTTGTCTGTTTTTGCATCGTTCAGTTTGAATGTTCCGTAAGTGGAGCGTTCAATTCTAGACTTCTTCGCCACACCAAAGTCGGTTTGCACGGCGGTGTGAAAGTGCCATTGTGTCGTAGCTGACTTCTGGAGGTTCTGCAGGATTTTCCAGACAAGACAGCAACAGAGGGGGGTTTGCCATAGCCTATCTCGGTATAGTCACCGTGGGCTGCCTTGGTGGTCTCCCATCCAAATGCTCACCATAGTAATCCTGCTTAGCTTTTCTGAAATCTTATGAGACTGGGCTAACCTGGGCCACCCAGGTCAGAGCAGAGCCAAAGAGAGGCGGTTCACCATTGCCTGCCTCTGCTTAGCAGCCCTGGAATTCCTCTGTGGTCTCCCATCCAAGTACTAACCAGGGCTGGCCCTGCTTAGCTTCTGAGATCTGATGGGATCAGGCTAGCCCGGGCCACCCAGGTCAGGCCAGTCTACTCAGGGTACCAATAAAACCTGAGCCAGCGCTATGAGCCAGCTCTTAAGCCCCACTTCGTGCAACTTCTACCAAAGGCCCAGTCTCCCAGTAAAATGGTGCAAGCAAGGCAAACCCGAGGTTTTTCAGCACCATAGGTAAAACTAACTGCCCCCCTGGCGAGGCTGCCTTGTGGCGCCCCCCTCACCTTGTGTCTCCCCCTCCCCCCGATGCTGCGTGCCTCTCCGGCGCTCAAGCCGGGTGCTAAGCTGGGCGCATCGGGTGGGGGGGAGAGGGGGGTTACAAGGCTCTTCGGAGGGCGACCCTTCTGCTTTTTCTCCCCCCCCACCTGCTTCCTCCCGTCTCTCCTTCCCCCCCCGGAGGACCGGGACCCTCCAGCTGCATGCGCCCAGTCCCCTCGCTCCCCGCGAAGACTCACCGAGGGCAGCGTGGAGGAGTCGCCCGGTCCGAGCAGGCCCGTCTTGGAGGAGGAAGCGGCAGGGGGGCTGCTCCAGCTTCTTCTATGCACCATGCACGCCTACCTGAGCCGCCCTGCCACTGGGCCCTTCAGGCAGCGCCGTCAGCCTCCTCCCCGCCCTGCAGGCCACCTGCACCTTAGGCCCCGAGCGCAGCAGGGGGGGCGCTTCCTCCCTCCTCGCTTCCTTCCCCGCCCACTTCTGGGCGCACTGGGCACCGGACTCGGGGTGAAAGAGGCGGCGGAGGTGGCGGTCCCCTGGTCAGGGACTAGATGCATGCAGGGCTTTTGGCTGGGGGGGGACCGGGGGCAGTTTGGCACCCCTAAGGGCTGGCCTGCTCTAGACGAACGCCTAGTTCGCTTAGTGAGTGAGCCGGCCCTGGGTGCAAGCCTGTCTAATGGTTGTGAACTTGGGTGTAGGAGAAACAGACTTCTCTCACTGGTTACTTCTGATCTTCAAGGTTGAAATGTGGTTGCCGGTACATGATCGGCGATGCCCTGTTGCTTCAGTACAGCCCTATTGAAGCCCCATCGCCGAGCGTCCTGCCGGGAGTTGGCCTGCTGGCTCTTGTCCTCAAGCTAGCCAGAGGTAAGAACTGGGGGGGGGGGCCTCGGGTTGGGTACGGTGGTCCGCTCCACCTTTCCATGATGAGGGCCATGGAGGGACGTACCGGTGTTTCCTCTAAGCTGAGTTAGTGTGAGCTAGCTCGTGGCTTTTTTAGCCTCCGGTTCACAGATTTTTGACTTAGCTCAGGAAGGAGGGCTCCAGAGCAGACTAATTGTTGGGTGTTACAAGTTAAAAACACTTCAGTGTTTTCAGGGTTAATGATGTTTGTTAAGTCACATGTTTGTTTGTAACCAATCTATTTAGACAATAGGATGCCCGGGAACTTTAGAGCTAGTTTGCTACTCTGATTGGAAACCAAGGTGTCAAGTATTAGCATTTTATGGTTTCTCTTCCCATTCTTTGTTCTGACGGAGAAGGAGACTCCATTCCGGCTCTTCCCGTTTTACCCTTTAGCTGCAAGGACGTAGGCATATTAGCTCTTTGTTATTTTATATCCTGTGTACCTTTTCCCCATGGAGGCTACAGTTCAGAACACAGAATCTAATGTGTCCGTGCTTGGAGCCTTTCACATGCTCGGACTTGGGGGGGAATAGCCAGGAGTTAGATCAATTGCTGTTTTTTTAGCAAGTGATTAAGGAGATACCTGAAATCTTGGGGCCAGGCGGATTCGGCAGCTCCAGGGAAGCTCTAACTGGTGGTGGCTCTCCAAGGTTCTGGACAGGCTGCTGGTCCTGTCACTGGACTTCACTTTTTTGATGTGAAGATGCAGGGCCTAACGCCTATAAAAGGCTCTCCACCACTGCCCTGACTTTTTGAGGAACTAGGCAAAAGTGGGCTTGAAGCTCAGCATCAAAAAGACTAAGATCATGGCATCTGGCCCCATCACTCCTCGGCAAACAGAAGGGGAAGTCGTGGAAGTAGTGGCAGACTTCACGTTCCTGGGATCCCAGATCACCGCAGACTGTGACAGCAGCCATGAAATTAAAAGACGCCTGCTCCTTGGGAGGAAAGCGATGGCGAATCTAAACAGCATGATAAAAAGTAGAGACATCTCCCTGCCAACAAAAGTCCGCATGGTCAAAACAATGGTATTCCCAGTAGTCATGTATGGCTGCGAGAGTTGGACTATAAGGAAGGCCGAGCGCCGAAGAATAGATTCTTTTGAACTATGGTGCTGGAGAAGACTCTTGAGAGTCCCGTGGACTGCAAGGAGATCAAATTAGTAAATCTTAAAAGAAATCAACCCTGACTGTTCCCTGGAAGGCCAGATAATGAAACTGAAGCTCAAATACTTTGGCCACCAAATGAGAAGGGAGCACTCACTGGAAAAGACCCTGATGCTGGGAAAGATTGAAGGTCAAAGAAGACGGGGACGGCAAAGGATGAGATGGTTGGACAGTGTTATCGATGCAACGAACATGAAATTGAGCCAACTTCAGAGGACGGCGGAAGACCAGAAGGCCTGGCGTGATCTGGTCCATGGGGTCGCGAAGAGTTGGACTCGACTGTGTGACTGAACAACAAAAAGGAGCTTTCCAGTGCAGGGGGGGGGATCTCCAAATGTGGCCTGTTACAGATTTTGCAGGGCCCTAGACGGAGAGTTCCCAGGGCCCCCCTTCCCACCTGCATGTTTCACCTTACCTGTGCATCCCTCCCTCTCTGCCCATGCTCACAGCCAGCTGCACTGCTCACAGGCCTTTCCCTGGTGGCACTGCGAAGTGTGTGCGGCTGGATGTCCGGGTGGCAAAGCACTCACAACTGAGCAGGCTGGGAAAAAAACTGGCATTAGTGGGTCCTGCCGGAAGCCCCGGGCCCTGGCAGCTGCCCCAGCTAAAGGTACGCTGAAGCCGGCCCTGTCTCCAAGACACTAGCGTAGGCCCATAGCTACAGCAGGGCGTTATGGGGCTCCGCCCCCTCAAACGTGAGGCACGCCCCACAACAGCTGCTGCCCCTCCCTCCTCTCCTGTGACATTAAAAGGTCCTTCAAGCTGATCGGCGGGAGCACGTGGCCCACCAATCAGCAGGAGGGCCCTTTAAGTCTTGCAGCTGCCCCTCTCCCTCCCCTCCTCCAAGATCTAAAGGGCCCTCCAGCTGATCAGCAGGCCTTTCAAAACTTGCAGGAGGTGAGGGAGAGGGGCAGCTGCCGGCCGCATGTCTTCCCTGGACTCCGAGCAGCAAAAGGGGGACCCTTTAAATTGTGTTTTCCAAGCAGGGGCTGCCTGCGCCTGAACTCCAAGTGGCAAAATCACCACTTGGGAGTTCAGGGAAGGTGTGTGGCCACCCCTCCCCATCCCCCCCCGCTTCCCCACAAAATGTCTGGCTCTGGGGCTGCACTAGCGGCATCTTGGGCTGACGAGCAACGCCTAGTGGCGAGACATGGAGCATCAGATAGGGGAAGGGAGCTTGGCGCAGTGGCAGAACTTCTGCTTTGCGTGGAGAAGGTCTCGGGCTCAGTCCCTGGCATCTCCAGCTCAAAGGGGGTGATGGGGAGAGATCTTTGCCTGAGACCCCGGAGAGCCACCGCTGGCCAGAGTAGACGATACCTCATAGACCAGTGATTTGAACTGGTACAGGGTGGTTTCCTGTGTTTGACTTAGAGCTGGATTCAGCACCACCTTGTCTTGATGGATGGTGAATAGCTGATGCTTCCTGTAAAATGTATTTTGGGGATCGACTGGACCAGTGATGGCGAACCTTTTAGAGACCGAGTGCCCAAACTGCAACCCAAAACCCACTTATTTATCGCAAAGTGCCAATACGGCAATTTAACCTGAATACTGCGGTTTTACTTTAGAAAAAACGACTCATACATTAACTTAAGGTGATCCAAACAAAGTAAGGAGAGCAATCCCCAAATGCTTTCATTTACTTAAAATTATTTGGCAGAGAATTCGACACTTTAATGATGGTCTGGGCCTGGCTGGGGCGATGGCACGCGTGCCCACAGAGAGGGCTCTGAGTGCCACCTCTCACACCCGTGCCATAGGTTCGCCACCACTGGACTAGACTGCAGTGGCAATTCTAACAGTTTGGTGTAGTGGTTAAGTGCGCGGACTCTAATCTGGGAGAACCGGGTTTGATTCTCCACTCCTCCACTTGCACCTGGCTGGATGACCTTGGGCAAGCCATAGTTCTGTCAGAGCTGTTCTTGAAAAAGAGCAGTTTCTGTCAGAGCTCTCTCAGCCCCACCTACCTCACAGGGTGTCTGTGGTGGGGAGTGGGAGGGAAAGAAGTTTGTGAGTCGCTCTGAGACACCTTTGGGTAGTGAAGGGCGGGGCATAAATCCAATCTCTTCTTCTTCTTCTTTTACCTCACAGGGTGTCTGTTGTGGGGAGCGGAAGGGAAAGGAGTTTGTAAGCCACTCTGAGACACCTTTGGGTAGTGAAGGGCGGGGCATAAATCCAATCTCTTTTCTTCTTCTTCTTCTTCTAGACCAGTCCTATAGTGATTTCTACCGGGATGCAGAGTACCCAGTGACTCAGTACCTGAGGGAACCCCTCCACTTCCAGGTGGAGCTGCTTTACAGCCAGGATCCTCAGCTGGAGCTTTTCCTAGAAGACTGCTGGGCCACAGCATCATCGGACAGGAACAGTTCTCCACAGTGGCACATCGTGACTGACAGGTAGAACCAGTTCTCCGCGTGTAGAGAAGGGAAGGACGCTTGTCCCCTGAACTGGAGGCAGCAGTGCTAGAAGTGAGGCGGGCCACAGAGAGTACATTTGGGTCAGATTGAAATGGCTCTGCTTTGGGTAGCTGGGATAGGGTCACTTTTGGGGCTTAAGACATTGCGAGGATCTACAGGAAAGATGGAACCGGGGCAGGATGTGTGTCCATCACGCAACCATATTGCTTGAAAGATGACCTTGGAGGTAGAGGGGCAATTCCAGAAAAGCTCTCTGGAAGTTTAATGATTGGGAGGTCTAGCAGAGGCCTCGTCTCCCCAGGATCAGCAAAAGCAGAATAAACTATATTAAAAAAAATCCGCAGCAACCGGATTAGTATATGAAGTCATATTCTAGGTTTCTCAACACTTTTCTGACGTGAGATGGTCTTCGTAGACACTTCAGCAGGAGGGATGTTAATTTGTTTTTTAAAAGGCTAACATGTTGCTGGATGTAATCCCAACATTTTTTGCAACTGGTAACTTTGCAGTAGGTAATTTAAGATGGGGTGGACGAGATGTTGAGCTGACATCTACTCTCAAGTTATCTTGACAGGCTTGATAGAATGGTTCCTTAGTGGAACAGGCTTCCTCGGGAAGTGGTGGGCGCTCCTTCTTGGGCAGATCACGAGAAGGGAGGGCAGGAAGGGTTGCCTCAGTGCTCACTTCTCGTGGCCCTTTCTTACACGCCCAGGGAAATGCTGATCCCCACTTTGGGGGTCAGGAAGCAACTTTTCTCCAGGCCAGTTTGGTTGGAGATCCTGGAGGGTTTTTGTCACCTTCTGGGCATGGAACAGAGGTCACTTGGGGTGTGGGGGGATTTGTGAATTCCCTGCATTGTGCAGGGGGTTGGACCAGATGACCCTGGAGGTCCCTTCCAACTCTATGATCCTATTACTTTTGCCAATGGTTCCTCTAGCTTGGAGAATACAGAAACCTGTAGTTTATTCTGCCTGGGAGAAACCCGAAGGAGAGTCCATGTGCAGAACTGAAAAGGGCCTTAGAATTCCCCCCCCTTGATGCACAGCTGGGGCAAAGAAAGCTATTGGCATACGGTACTAGAGTAACCCATCTGATTTTCGCAGTTCTTTCTAACATGGGTTGAATCTCATGCTTGCTTTTTAAAAATTACAGCTGTGAGAGTACAGAGGATTCCCATCAGACCGTCTTCCACAGAGTCCCCCCCGGCTCTGTCCCATTCCCCACACACATGAAGCGATTTGAAGTGAAAATGTTCACGTTCATGATGGAGGACCGAGCTCTACAAGGACAGGTAAGGGGGCTCTCTGTACTTTGCCACGCTGGGCTTGGTTCTGCCACAGGAGATTCCCGTACCGTGTCCTGAGGTCGAACTCTTGAATTGGCTTCACCCTTCTCAGCCCAGATCTTTCCTCCAAAAGTCGACATAGGGATGGTGAAGTATTAGTGTTGAGCTATCCTTAACTTGGCTTGCTAACCCTCCCATGCCATTTTTTTGGTGGGTATTTTTGTACGTGTGCTTGCCCGCCTGGAAGTCATGGCGACTTCTGGTGACCCCCCCCTAGTGGGGTTTGGACGTTTCAGTGAGGTGCCTTGCTATTGCCTGCCTCTGCATCCCGACCCCTGGTATTCCTTGGAGGTCTCCCTTCGAATTACCTGCTTAGCTTCCAACGAGATCGGTCTTGTCTGGGCTCTCCAGGTCAGGGCTTCCTGTGCTATTTTTGATGTGCCTTTTCTCACTGTCTTCAGGTCTATTTCCACTGCAGTGCAGTGATCTGCAATTCCACCCGGCCGTCATCCGATGCCCTCTGTGCTAGGCGCTGCATTCCCAGAAGGCAGAGAGCAGGTAAGTGGGTGCTTGAGACAGAATGCTGCTCCACCCAACTGGGAAAAGCATGCAAGGTTGACCTGTCTAGACCTGGGGTCACCAACAGTGTTCCCTCTAAGCTGTGTAATGCCAGTAACTCACAAACATTCTGCTTTGTGAGCTGCTGGCGTTAAAGTTGTGAGTGAACAATTTGGCTGCTGCATAAACTAGTTTGCTCTGGAGCCCTCCTTCCTGAGTTACGACAAAAATGGGTGAGCCGGGGGCTAAAAAACTATGAGTTAGCTCACACTAACTCAGCTTAGAGGGAACACTGGTCAGTAGCCCTTTTTGAGCCCGTGGGCCCATTGGGAAATCTGGCGCCCACGGGCACAATGTTGGGGACCCCTGATCTAGAGTTTGGGGAAATGAAGGCTTCTGGAGAACCAAAAAGTTAAATGCCGCCACGTAGCTTCCTGAACTGCATGGAAGTATCTCGTACAGAACACAACGTGAGTTCTAGCCAGTCTGTGCAACGATACTGAAATGACCGACGCTGACAGGATATTGTGGGTTTTGCACTCGGGCGTTGCCTCTTACATTGGAGAGCAGTGATGAGGACCGTCAATCAGGCAGAGGCAGCTGGCTCTTTAACCCCTACAAAAATGACGCTCACAAAGCCTTGCAATATCGTGTGATCTGCCTCCTGCACTAAAGAGAGCGTGAAGCACATCGAAGCCCAAACCTTTCAGGATAAAAGCCGCTACTTACGAAAGCACCCACGGGGGAACTACCCACAATGCATATTTTGGGAAAATGGCAGACTGACAGTAGCCGTAGCTGGCTTATATATAGACCTGGGGGATCGGACAATCTCCAGTAGGAGAGGCAATAAAAGACCTGAATACACAAGCTGGCGTATGTCCAGTTTGGCACGGGCTGGGTTCCAGCATATTTTCTATCACCTTGCGAATAAGTGGCTTCTCTCCATTAGTTTGCCCAGAAATAATGAAGGGGTTTGCTAGGAAAAGTTGAAGGTAGCAGGAAAAGAAGAAGATCCGACATGGGATGGATGGACTCAATCAAGGAAGCCCCAAGGGACCTCAGTTTGCGAGACTTGAAGCGAGGCTGTGAACGAGAGGATCGTTTTGGAGGACACTGATTTATAGAGTCGCCATAAGTCACAAGTGACGTGGCAATACTTAGCATACTGAAGGGTTATGTCGGGGGAATGCTGGTAGATATCAGGAAACCTCTAGATGATTTGAGACCACTGAAAACCAGTTTCAGACGAACATCAGCTTGGGAGGAATTGAAATGTATTCAGTATTCTCCTTTCAAAATGAACTGTGTAATACAGTTTTAACAACGTAGAACTAATCTCTTTTAATTTGGCATATGAAAGTATACAGTCTGGCATATCTATTCAATGACGACTCAGTTTGCTGCAAGCAAAAATCTCAAACCAACCCAATTCTAGAAAAGGCTGCAAAGTCCTGTAAAAAGGTAAAGGTAAAGGTTTCCCTTGCTCGAAAGCCAGTCGAGTCCGACTCTAGGGTTGCGGTGCTCATCTCCGTTTCAAAGCCGAAGAGCCAGCGCTGTCCAAAGACGTTTCCGTGGTCATGTGGCCGGCATGACTAAACACCAAGGCGCACGGAATGCCGTTACCTTCCCACCGAAGTGGTACCTATTTATCTACTTGCAATTTCTTGCTTTCGAACTGCTAGGTTGGCAGGAGGTGGAACTAGAGACAGGCGCTCACTCCGTCATGTGGCACCTCGGGTGCGAAACTCCTAAACTACCGACCTTCCACAGCCTGCAGTTCATCATCTTAACCACTTGAGCCACCGCAGCTCCTCAAAGTCCTGTACCTTTATGCTTACCTTGGCGGTGGAAAGTTCCCTCATGTTGTAGCCAACTTAAGGGTTTTCAAGGCAAGAGACATTCAGAGATGGTTTGCCCTTGCCTACCTCTGCAGAGCAACCCTGGACTTCCTTGCTGATCTCCCACCAACCAGGGCCAGCCCTGCTTAGCTTCCAAGATCTGATGAGAGCCGGCTGGCCTGGGCCTCGTGGGCACTCAATGAAACTGCTGAGCAGTCGGGTTAGAACAGATAAAAGGAGGTACTTCTTCACCCAAAGGGTGATTAACACATGGGATTCACTGCCACAGTAGGTGGTGGTGGCTACAAGCATGGATGGCTTCAAGAGGGAATTAGATAAGCATATGGAGCAGAACTCAATCAGTGGCTATTAGCCACAAGGTATACATGGGAACTCTTGGTCTGGGGCAAGTGATGCTCTGTAATCTTGGTGCTTGGGGGGGGGTCAACAGTGGGAGGGCTTCTAGTGTCCTGGCCCCACTGCTGGACCTCCTGATGGCACCTGGTATTTTTAGCCACTGTGTGACAAGAGTGTTGGACTGGATGGGCCATTGGCCTGATCCGACATTGGCTTCTCTTATGTTCTGTCTTACCACACCTTAAGACTTGCAACTTGAGAGGTTAAAAAAAGGTGAAATTGGAAAACAAATTTTTGTAGTCAACAAGAGTATTTGGACAGTCTCATAAAGGTACAGTAAGACTACCAGCGTATTTGGATATTGAGTCCAACTTTATAACACTGTACACAATGAACTCTTAGACGTTATCATCTGCTTCGTAGCATAGTAGTTGTTTCTATTTAAAGAATAAACTTAGTTACCCTTAAGTGTGTCTTGCCTTTGCAGTATATGTAGAAATCAGCATTCTAATTCTGTTCATCTTTCATAAAACATTTTCGTACTTATAATGCATTTCACCCTCTCAAAGAAAGAATATTTCATAGGACATTTCAGGTGTTCTCCCGTATTTCCTAGTTTCACCAGTGGGAAATTAAGAAAACCCTCGGGTGAAAAAGGAAAACCACTTTTCCCTTAGGTCCTGAAATGTCTAATAGATACAGTCTCCTTACATCCTTGGTACTTAACACTGAATTAAATAAGATTCTCTACTCCAGAGGTGTCAAACTCATTTGTTATGAGGGCCGGATCTGACATAAATGTCACTTTGTCGGGCCGGGGCATGTGGGCCATAAAACATGATGCCAGGTACCGGAGATAGAAACTGTATCAAGGACAGCAGCTGGTAAGTTCCGAGTTGATGTAGCCTCACTGCAAGGCCCCCTGGGGTGGGGTGGGGGGTGCAGAGGAAAACTCACACAGGCAGACTGGAGAGACAGCAGTGCAGCGCTGGCAGATGCTCCCACATTGCTGCAGATGAGGTTGTTCTTCCATGCTGAAGCCATAACGAAGTGGCTCCCCCCACTCCCCCCAGCACTTCCTCCAAGTTGCATCAGTTGCTCGTGGGCCACATAAAAGCCCTGGATGGGCCGAATCTGGCCCCCGAGCCTTATGTTTGACACCCCTGCTCTACTCTTGCAAATGGAAATGGATGCTTAATGTATCCCGTGCGCCTCGGCATCTAGTCACGGCGGCCACATGACCACGGAAATGCCTTTGGACATCGCTGGGTCTCCGGCTTGGAAACGGAGATGAGCACCGCATCCCTAGAGTCGAATTCGACTGGCTTTCGAGCAAGGGAAACCTTTACCTTTACAAAGGTGGAATTCTCTTAGCAATGTATGTTGATGTAGTGTATGGTAATGTAGTGTGTGTATGTGCCATTAGAACATAAGAGATGCCAATGTTGGATCAGGCCAAAGGCCCATCCAGTCCAACACTCTGTATCATACAGCGGCCAGAAAACCAGATGCCATCAGGAAATACCATTATGTCACTTTTGATTTATGCAACCCTATGAATTAATGACCTCCAAAACGACCTGCTGTTAACAGCCGTGCTCAGGTCTTACAAACTGAGGGCCCTTGTGGCTTCCTTGATCGAGTCAATCTACCTTATGTTGTGTCTCCCTCTGTTCCTGCTGCTTTCAACTTTTCCTTGCACTACCGTCTTTTCCAGTGAGTCTTGTCTTCTCACGATGTGACCAAAGTATGAAAGCCTCAGTTTAGTCGTTTTAGCTTCTGGGGAGGAGAATTCAGGTTTGATTTGATCTAGGGAGGAGAATTCAGGTTTGATTTGATCTAGATCCCACTTATTTGTCTTTTGAGTCTCAGTTTATATCAGCATTGGCAAATCTGTCTGCTGGGCGTTAGGCTTACAATGACCTGTATAACACCTGTGCTCTTATTCTACTAGGCCGTAGTATTGATTCCCCCAGTGATGTACACGGGTACGTCTCATCTGGAGCGATTGTTCTCGGAAGGAGAAACCATGCTTAAGCCTCTTGCGACAGAAACATCTGACTGATAGCGGCACTTGGGCACCGACTGGAAACCATCTGTTGGCCTCTTGTGCAATAAAACCTACAAAAAGCCACACATTCAGGACTCTGATCTTGTGCTTATTAGTCTAGAAGTCTTCTGTAGGGAAGGGTGAATGGAAGGCTGAGTCCTGTCAGAGGACTAGAAGAAGAAGAGGAGATTGGATTTATACCCCACCCTTCACTCGGGAGTCTCAGAGCGGCTTTCAATCTCCCTTCCCCCTCCTCACAACAGACACCCTGTGAGGTAGGTGGGGCTGAGAGAGCTGTGAGAGAAACTGCTCTTTTCAAGAACACCTCTGACAGAGCTATCTCTTGCCCAAGGTCATCCAGCAGCTGCAAATGGAGGAGTGGGGAATCAAACCCGGTTCTCCCAGATTAGAGTCTGCGCACTTAACCACTCCGCCAAGCTATTTCAGATGGGCTTGCCTAATGGCTAGGGATTGCACGGTGTGATGCGATTGGCAGAACTCCACTGGTGGGAGAGTCCATGTTAATATGTTGGAATGAGTGACAGTGTTTGGAACTCACAAGAGCTGCCTTTGAATATAGGAGCCTAAAGGAGATGAAATTGCCCTGGGGGGTTGTGGTGGTGGAGACTAGAGAGAGATAGCTTTAAGGAAAACAAAAATAGAACTGGACAAGGTTGAATAAGTTGACAGCTGTGAGCACGTGGGGGAGCAGAAGATCCCGGTCCCACAATGGCTACACATCTCCTCTGGAAAGATGCCTTAAGAGTCAGAAGGGAGAATTCTCCCCCGTTTCTCCTCTGTAACATTTAGAACTCAGCCACTTCATCAAAAACGTCAACGGGGTGGTACACTAGACAGCTGCTATTTGTTTTCAAATTGTCTAGAACTGGGTATCAATATAGTGGCCATAAACATTCATGACTTTTTAAAAACTGTACTCTGATGTGAGGTGGAACTGCCATCGAGTCACAACTGACATGGTGACCCTGTAGGGTTTTCAGCAGGCCCGTAGCCACAGTGAGGCAGCTCGGGCCCAAGTCCCGACTTCCCATCCAGCCCAGGGCGTTACGGCCTTCTCCCCTGGATTAATTTGATTAGCCAGTGCCCCCCCAGAAATTTAAATCTCCCCCCCCCCCATTTAAAAAATCCTTGCTATAGGCCTGTTTTTCAGCCAGGCCGCATTATGACTTTTGCGGGCCCTGGGCACTTTGGCCTTCATGGCCCCCTCCCACCATAATAATATCGATATTTAAATTATTTTTGATGCAACTTTAAATACTTCAACGTTTTATTTTTTCGTGTTTTAGGCAAGATTTGATACATTTCCGTGGGCCCTAAACATTTCAAAACATTTTCTGATGTGAGGGGAAAAAAAATTCCTTTGACCCCTAAAAGGTTGGGTTCTGATTTTAAAAGAAATTAAAAACATTTTTGTGGGCTCCTAAAAGTACCACGGGGCCCTAGGCACTGTGCCTAATGGATAAGTCAGCCCTGGTTTTCGAGGCAAGAGATGTTCAGAGGCGGTTTGCCCTTGCCTGCCTCTGCGCTGCAACCCTGGACTTCCTTGGTGGTCTCCCCCATCCGAGTACGAACCGGGGCCAACCCAGCTTAGCTTCTGAGATCTGATGAGATCAGGCTAGCCTGGGCTATCCAGTACTGCAATGCCCCTGTATAAATCTATTGCACAGTCTCATTTGAAATAATGCATTTTGTGTACAGATCTGGTTGACAGATCTGGAACAAGCACAAAGAGCAACCCAGATGATTAATGACATGGGGCACCTTTCTTGTGAGGAAAAGCTAAACAGACTGGAATCCTTCACACTGGAATAAAAACTAAGGTTCATAAAATTATAAATGCTCCCTCTAATCTGTGGAGTCTTGTGAGCAAAAACTCTACTTTGTGAGCTACTGGCATGAAAGTTGTGAGCGAGCCATTTGGCTGCGGCATAAATTAGTTTGCTCTGGAGCCCTCCTTCCTGAGCTAAGACAAAAATGTGTGAGCCGGAAGCTAAAAAACTGTGAGCTAGCTCACACTAGCTCAGCTTAGAGGGAACACTGCTTGGTAAAATGTGTCCAGGATCCAGAGAACTGTTAACCTGGATCTGACTTGCCTCAGTAGGCCACACAGAACCAGTAAACAAGACCGATTCAGTGAGTTAACTGAAACAAATGAATGGGTTTATTGATACGCAATGAAATAAACCAAAATGCATAAACACAAAACGAATTCTAAATGTCCAAGGCTCGCATCAAGAAGGGCAGTACAGAGATAATGGAAAAATGAATTGAGTTGCCCTCATATTTACTAGAACTTGGGGGTACCTGCTGAAGGTGACAGCAATAGATTCAGGATGGACCAAAGGAAGTACTTCCCTCAATGGATAATTAAATTGTGAAATTAATTCTAAATGTCCAAGGCTCACATCAAGAGATAATGGAAAAATGAATTGGGTTGCCCTCATATTTTACTAGAACTTGGGGGTACCTGCTGAATGTGACAGCAATAGATTCAGGATGGACCAATGGAAGTACTTCCCTCAATGGATAATTAAATTGTGAAATTCCAGCTGGTGATGACCACAAGCCTAGATGGCTTTAAAAGAAAACTAGACAGCAATAGCTACTAGCCATGACGACTAAAGAGCACCTTTACATTTAGAGGTAGTCAGTAGGTTTTTATACCCCACTTTTCTCTACCGTAAGGAGTCTCAAAGCGGCTTACAATTGCCCTTCCCTTCCTCTCCCCCCAACAGTCACCTTGTGAGGCAGGTGGGGCTGAGAAAGGAGAGAACTGTGACTGACCCAAGGTCTCCCAGCAGGCTTCATGTGTATTAGTAGTAGGGAATCAAACCCGGTTCTCCAGATTAGAGTCCACTGCTCTTAACCACTATACCACACGGCTTCTGAAAAGTAGGGAAGGACAAGGTCTCTAAATCCTGTTTGTTTTGGCCCACAGGGGCAAGTGGGTGAATACTGTGTGAAACAGGATGCTGAACTAGATGGACCACTGGTTTGATCCAGAAGGGCCCTTGTTATGTTCTTAAGATTGACAAAAGCATGGTGGTCCACCAAACATGGATTTAAAATAAAGGAAATGCCTTCTGTCTTTAATCTTGTTTTAGGGCAATTGAGGATTATGGAACTTGTTTAGCTGATGCTTTGATCAAGTTATCTGTTCATCTCAATCTGCTGAAGTCCAGTAGTAGGACTTAAATGGCCTCTTCATACTTTTCTGCTCCTCTCCACTCAACCCAACTTGTACCGATAAGTGAGCAATGACTGAGTCCATGTACCATGCATAGGTTTCTGCAGATTAGCAGTATGGCACGGAGTAGATATGCTAGAGTGGAAACATACAACAATGCAGGCACTGCAACAGAAGACCAGGAAGGGAATGACTTTGCTTCTGAGATTTCAAGATTTCCCCACACCTTTTTTGTTGAAGCCCAAAATGCCCCTGAAACAGCCTGGGGGAGTTTGAGGTCTCTAGTTGTTAATGATCTCACACAGTTCAGTTGTGAATCTGGCGAGGAGGTGCAGTTTTCTCCTGTCCAGAATATTCTAGGGAGACAGCCCTGTGATTGGCTGGAGAAGGTCAGGGAGATATGGCCTGCTTTTTCTATAAAGTATAGCCCAGGGGTGTCGAACTCATTTGTTATGAGGGCCGGATCTGACATAAATGAGACCTTGTTGGGCCGGGCCTTCTGTGTCATAAAATGTAATGCCAGGTAGCGGAGATATAAACTTTATAAAGGACACAAACACAAAGGGTTTTTTTTTTACTTAAAATAAAAACATGCTTGAAACATTAGTGCTCTTGCAATTTTTTTTTTTATTTAACAGTGTCTGATAACTGACACCTCTTGCTCTGAATTATTGCATCAAAATGTCTGTGCTGTTGCAATCTTGAGTATGTGTATCTGTAAGCTGCAAACCTACAATGATGCAGCAGCAGCAGCAGAAATGGAAGAAGCAGAAGACAGCTAGTTCCACTGCAGGCCTGATAGAAGCCCTCCGGGGGCCTCATCCGGCACCCGGGCCACATGTTTGACACCCCTGGTATAGCCTATGATGGAAGAAGACACCCTTTCCCCCATCTATTTCTTACTTTCCTCCCCTTACCCCATCTGTGCTGCCTGAAGCTACTGCAACATGCTCAAGGGAAACCAGAAAATAATTTAGAACCGCTGGCAGAGTAAGTCCTGAATAGCCCTTGTGATCCCGACTGAAATTAAAGATGGTTGTTCAAAAGCAGTCTTTATGCACTCCAACTTGGGAATAAGTTCACTGGGACTTAATTCTCAATAAACCAGTCTCAGATCACACTGCAAGTCCCTTTGCTGGGTGCCTAGCCTGATCTGCCATGTGTTTTCTTGGAAGTGAGCCCAAGCAAGGTCAAAGGAGCTTGCTGCCAAGTAACGGTGCATAGAACTGAATCCGTAATTCCCAACAAAGGCACTCAGAACTGCAGCCTTGAGTTAAAGAGGGGCTGGCTGGCTTGCCAAACGCTGCCTGAGGCTTTACAGTCACCACACTAGGCAAAAAGAGGAGGAGGGGAAGCAGCAGTATCTTGCCTCAGCTGGAGATGCAGGCAGGTTCACCCACAAGGGTGTCCGTAAGCTTTCTGTTGGAGCTCGCTTCATCAGATGTGTGAGGTGCCCTAGATGAACAATCCACGTGCCACGTGAAGTGAGCTCTTACGACTCATGACAACTTAACGCAGGAATAAACGTTGTTAGAACAGGAGTCCAGTAGCACTTTGGAAGACTTTTACTGACAGTGAAATCCTTAGAGCCAGTTTTGGTGTAGTGGTTAGGAGCGTGGACTCAATCTGGGAGAACCAAGTTTGATTCCCCACTCTTCCACATACAGCTGCTGGTGTGACCTTGGATCAGCCACAAGTTCTTCCAAAGCTGTTGTCTCCCGAACAGTCCTTGAAAAAGCTCTCTCAGCCCCACCCACCTCACAGGGTGTCTGTTGTGAGGAGGGGAAGAGAAAGGAGATTGTAAGCCACTCTGAGACTCCTTTGGGTAGTGAAGGGTGGGGTATAGAAGAAGAAGAGGAGGAGGAGGAGGAGGAGGAGATTAGATTTATACCCCGCCCTT
>NW_015162512.1:605812-613656 GCF_001447785.1 Gekko japonicus | reverse complement strand
GCTTACAAACTCCTTTCCCTTCCCCTCCCCACAACAGACACCCTGTGAGGTGGGTGGGGCTGAGAGAGCTCTGACACAAACTGCTCTTTTTCAAGGACAGCTGTGCCAGAGCTTGTGACTGACCCAAGGTCACATCAGCAGGTGCAAGTGGAAGAGTAGGGAATCAAACCCGGTTCTCCCAGATTAGAGTCTGCACACTTAACCACTACACCAAACTGGCTCTCATCCAATCTCTTCTTCTTAACAGAGTTTCACCCTTGTAATCCCATTTGCCCTGACCAGCCCGAACTCATCAAGTCTTGGAAGCTAAGCAGGGTTGGCCCTGGCCAGTTATTTGGATGGAAGACTACCAAGGGAGTCCAGGGTCACTACACTGAGGCAGGCAATGGCGAACCAGCTCTGAACATCTCTTGCCTTGAAAACCCTATGGAGTCGCCATAAGTCAACTGCAACCTGATGCCTCCCCCCCCTCCCAAAAAAGCACTGTTTACTTAGGGCTGCTGTCAGATTCTTGTTGGGTTCTGTGTATTGCAGTGTACTGGTTAGAGCGCCAGACTAAGAACTGGACCACGCAGGTCTGAATTCCCCCTCTGCCATAGAAGCTTGCTGGGTGACCTTGGGCCATTCACACATTCTCAGCTTCACCTAAAGGGTTGTAGCGAGCATAAAATGGAGAAGAGGAAAACGATGTCAGCGGCTTTTGGTCCCCATAATGGAGAAAAGTGGGCTATGAAGTAAACGAAAAGTATACATGAATTAGACAGACGGCTTGTCTGCTCCAAGAACATAATTCTCATCTCAGGGAAAGGAGAGCACGGCGAACGGTAAGACATAAAAATAAAAATCAGAACTGCGGCCTAATCTGCTCTTATGATAAACTTGGAGTGGGTTGGAATTGCAGCTGTAATGTCCTAGTTAGGAGTCCCAGAGCAGCTGTAATGCTCACATTAGTGTCCTGTACTTGGCTTTTGACCTCATCTACTGCTTGCTCAGCTAATGAGTCCTGCCTAATTAGGCAAGGGAATAAGCTGTCTGGATGAAAGTTCTGGGGGAGGGGAGACAACCCACAGTAGCTGTAAGTGATAAAGCTCTTGGTCTGCGGGAAGTGTCATTGATCTACGCGCAACATTAAATTTTGTTTACAAAACAGAACTGGCCTCTGCATTTCCTGCATCCAAACAGCCCACTGGGGAATGTCTAAATATCAATGACCTAGAAAATAACGAGGAATACTGCTGCCCTGGTTAGCTTCCCACAGTATTAGAGCAGCTCGTTCTACCAGGAGAATGGAGCTGTCCCTACTGGCGTTAATAAGCTTCTGAAATTGCAGGATGTTCTCTTCTGGGATGAATTATTACTCTGCCATCTAAATTGGTGCCAACCAGCGGTCTCTAAATAGCCAGAACTGGGGGCTGGTTGGGAGGGGGATAGAAAAAGTGGCGAGAAGAGGCAGCAGAGGATTCAGGAGCAAAGTGCTCTGCGTGTTTAAGGAAGTTTAACTTCTGTAAACTCTTCATGTAGCTCAGGAGTCCCCAACGTGTAGCCCACTGACACTGACTGGTACCTACGAAGACTTCTTATGAAATGGGTGAGGTCGGGTTGAGATTTTGCCCAGCAAGAATGTAAGAATATAAGAGAAGCCAATGTTGGATCAGGCCAATGGCCCATCCAGTCCAACACTCTGTCACACACGAGCCAAAAATACCAGGTGCCCTCAGGAGGTCCACAAGTCGGGCCAGGACACTAGAAGCCCTCCCACTGTTGCCCCCCCAGCACCAAGAATACAGAGCATCGCTTGCCCCAGACTGAGAGTCCCTATCTATACCTTGTGTCTAATAGCCACTGATAGATCTCTGCTCCATATGTTTATCCAATTCCCTCTTGAAGCCGTCCATGCTTATAGCCGCCGGCACTCCTGTGGCAGTGAATTCCACGTGTTAATCACCCTTTGCAAGGCTTCTGATTGACTACTGGAGATCCGATTGGCAATGTAGATTTTTTAAAAAATGTTCTTTGGCAGCAGCTGCCACCACAGCACAAGAATCTACACTGTGTTACTAAAGCTAAGCCATGGCAGCCGTTTTGTGGCTGGCGCCACCTCCTGCGGCAGCCATTTTGTTGCTATGCCCACCATGCCGTGTCAGAATTCCAAATGTGCCCGCAGGCCCAAAAAGGTTGGGGGTCCCCTGAGGTAGTGGTATCAGTGTGTGTGGGATTTGAGATTGCGAGACTCGTCCCTGCCATTGGGAATCTACAGACCAAACGTTGCCATCAGACAGTCAAAGTGAAGTATGTGGCATTAAGCCAGACAAGGAAATTAGTCCAAGAACTGAATTCCAGTGAAGTCCAAGAGCCAGTGTGGTGGGTGTCAGACTAGGGTCTGGGAGACCCAGGTTCAAATTCCCCACTCTGCCCCACTTGGCCAGTCATATCCTCTCAGCCTAACCTACTCCACAGGGTTGCTGTGAGGATGAAATGGAAGTGAGGAGAATGATGTGAGCTGCTTTGGGTTCCCACTAGGGAGGAAGGCGAGGTATAAATGAAATAAACAGTGACATCAAGGTGCCTGGGGCCTGGCCACCAGGAATTTACATTCCGAAAGTCGACACAAGGAAGTCAAAGGGGAGAGGACGGAACGGAAGTTAAACTGGACATGGAAAATACTCCCTCCAAGTCCTGAGTGCCAGTGAAGTCTTAATGACAGGGGTGACGGTAATAAATGATCAAGAGAAGAATGCTCAATGCTTTATAAAAGATTGGGGGTGGGGGGAGGCTATCATGGAGGGTCCCATGATCAGGATTGCTTCAATGTGGAGAAGTCAGCAGCAGGAGCAGCTAATTTGCTGCTCACCCTCTACCTATACGTATGGACTGCTTAACTTCCGTTTCAACGCATCTGAAGAAGTGTGCATTGCAGACGAAAATTTATACCTTAAATCTTTGCTGGTCTTAAAAGTGCCACTGTACTGGAACTGTGTTCTACCGAGAGCTTTTGAGCGGAGGTGTATCTTTTTAAAACGGGGTTTTGCCAGCCAGCAGACCACCCCGACATATATAACTGCAATGTGCGGCAACAAAAAAGCACAAGTTCTTGAACTTTTATTCCCTTTGAACAGTTTTGCAAGCATTTTCAGGAAGCAAAGAAGTGTGGGCCTCGACCGGGATACCCTGATTTTGTCAGATCTCAGGAGCTAAGCAGGGGTCGTCTTTGGTTAGTATTTCGATGGGAGACCTCCAAAGAAGTCCGGGATTGCTACGCAGAGGCAGGCAAGGGCAAACCACCTCTGAACGTCTCTTGCCTTGAGAACCCTATGGGCTTGCCTTATGTTGGTTACAACTTGACAGCCAAAAAAGTGTGGATCCTGCAGGAGTCTACAAGCTGGCTGAAAGAGCCTGGTGCTACTGTTACAAAAAGAGGCTGCTGTACCACCATCGTGCCAACTGAGTTAAAGCATGCAAGAAGACACGCAGCTGTCCTTTATTATGCTTGACCTAACTGTGTATCCCCAGTTCTAACAAAGAACGTGTTTGAGTATGTCTTCAACGCTTTGAAATAAATTTTGCTTTTCTTTAAAACGTGGATTTATTCTCGATGCTTGGGGATCCAACAGCGTGTTGAAGTGGTTAAGAGTGGTGACCTCTAATCTGGAGAACTGAGTTTGAGTCTGCACTTCTTCACATGAAGCCTGCTGGGTGAGTGGATTTATTCTCGATGCTTGGGGATCCAACAGCGTGTTGAAGTGGTTAAGAGTGGTGACCTCTAATCTGGAGAACTGAGTTTGATTCTGCACTTCTTCACATGAGCCTGCTGGGTGACCTTGGGTCAGTTACTGTTTGCTCAGAAATCTCAGCCCCATCGACCTCCCAAGGTGCCTGTTGTGTGAGGAAAGGCAGGGAAGGAGATTGTAAGCCACTCTGAGAATCCTCTAGAGAAAAGCAGGGTATGAAAACCAACTCTTCGTTTTCTTCTACCTGAAAATCCCAGAATCCATTTGTGTGTACTTACAGGGGCAAAAAAATCAGACAGCAGGTTGGATCCAGAACAAATTTTCAGATGGCAGAATGGAAGCTTCCTAGATAGAGGACTTCGAAGATCGACACGAGAGAGGTCTGTAGCACAAAGAGGTAACTGGTGGAAAGTGCTAATTTAATCTAGATCTGGCCCAATGTCCAGATGTGAGGCTGACACAAACAATCCTGAGAAGACTGACCGACGGACATAAGACACAGCCAGAAGCCCATGAGCAACAAGCTAATTGATATATATGACATTATATGAACAACTGAAGGCAGCTGTTCAGGTGACCCAGAGAATATTATGAGAATGTGGATTTTGTCCCCTTAGAAATGAGATTGCATATCAAGGGAAAGACAAAGTGTGGAAAGTCACATCCATGGTTCTGTCCCCACCCCTGAGGGGGGGTAACTACCCTGGTGCCATCCTTGATCAAGAATCAGCCTTGTGGATTGAAATGATGAGTTATTTGAATTTCTCTTGCTGGTGTAATGGAGGGGCCTTGGATTCTCTCGAAGGTAACTGGGAAAGCTGCTGTGCACACTTACACGTCATTTAGGAAACTTTGCTTTTAACTGGAGAGGACAGGAAGTTGGCTCACAAGCTAGAATATTTAGATCTGAGTCCAGGGGCACCTTTGAGACCAATGAGCTAGAATGCTGTAGGTTCAACTGCATCCCCATATAACCGTTTGCTTTTATTCTCTTGCCATTTTTCAGTTACTCTCTTTGCAACCCAATTCATTTTTCCATTATCTCTGTACTGCCCTTCTTGATGTGAGCCTTGGACATTTAGAATTCGTTTTGTGTTTATGC
Organism: Gekko japonicus; assembly: GCF_001447785.1. Taxonomy (NCBI): domain Eukaryota; kingdom Metazoa; phylum Chordata; class Lepidosauria; order Squamata; family Gekkonidae; genus Gekko; species Gekko japonicus. Next base: position 608,826 of record NW_015162512.1, on the reverse strand, counting down.
ATTTTGGTTTATTTCATTGCGTATCAATAAACCCATTAATTTGTTTCAGTTAACTCACTGAATCGGTGTTGTTTACTGGTTCTGTGTGGCCTACTGAGGCAAGTCAGATCCAGGTTAACAGTTCTCTGGATCCTGGACACATTTTACCAAGCAGTGTTCCCTCTAGGATGAGTGAATGTGAGCTAGTTCACAGCTTTTTAGCCTCCAGCTCACACATTTTTGCCTTGGCTCAGGAAGGATGGCTCAGGAAGGATGGCTCCAGAGCACACTAATTTATGCCGCAGCCAAATCGCTCACACACAACTTTAATGCCAGTAGCTCGCAAAGTAGAGTTTTTGCTCACAAGACTCCACAGCTTAGAGGGAACGTTATGAGAGTGATTTTTTTTTCTTAATTAAAAAAAAAATGAAGAGCCATGGAGAAATGTACCCACTTTACGACTACAGGATGGGATGGGAGTGTTGGACATTGACAGTGAAAGCGTGGATCCCTGTGGCAGCAAGTAGACACAGACTTTTGGGCTGCTGCAGTTGGCCAGAATTGTCCCATTTGCTAGGTTATGCATCAGAGGCACAACCAGAGCCCGAACTTCAGTGACGGTGGAGGGCAGAGGCTGAATGGGTGAGCCAGCTGCTCTGCAGTAACATGAACTCCTCCGCCATGGTTTCACACAGCCAACAGGCCACTCCAGGGAAAACCTGGGTCAGGGATCAAGGGTCCTTGAGTTTGGGCCCATGGAGATACAGCATCCGCGTGATCCCGTTCTGCTGGGTTGGGAGTTTTCCCACCAGAAGAGTCCTCTTCTTCCTCCTCCTCCTCCTCCCTAGAGCCACACTGAAACTCAGCCTTTGGACTCTGTGCCCCTTGCTCCTGGCTGGCCCGTTCCCTGAGCACGACCCTGAAGGCCTGTGGCACATGCTCTGTCAGGAGTAACCGTTCTCTGGCGGACAGCAGCAAGTCAGCCTTGGGGGTTACCACCTTAGACACGGCAGGTCATGAGGTACAGGATTATTTCTGTAAAGAAAAAGTTGAAGAAGAGAGAACATGTTTTTATACCCCACTTTTCACTACCTTAAGGAGTCTCAAAGTGGCTTACAATCGCCTTTCCCTTCCTCTCCTCATGACAGTCACCTTGTGAGGCAGGTGGGGCTGAGAGAGTTCTGAGAGTACTGTGACTGGCCCAAGGTCACCCAGCAGGCTTCATGTGGAGGGGGAGTGAGGAATCAGACCCGGTCCCCCAGATCAGAGTCTGCCACTCTTAAACACTACACAAAGGGTAGATAAAGTGAAGAGTCACAGGAAGTGAAAAGGAGAGAGAGTGTGTGTGTGTGAGGGGGGGAATGTCTGTTTTAGCGAGTTTGCAAGACTGCACTCCTTCCCTAGGCAGGAAACAAACCTATGAGTAGGGTGAGACAGGAAGTTGATACTTTTACTAAATGGAGAGAGGAACTGCCCGTACGAAGATGCCCTTCCACTCACAGTCTGCATGTGTCGTTGAGCATGGTGGGAACTATCAATGCAATCCTAAACAGATCTACGCAGAACCCTATTGACACCTAATCAATGGGGCTTATTCCCGGGAAAGTGTTTTAAGGACTGCATGGTAGCTGCATGTTTTGAAAAAACAACACAGTAGGCACATATGGGAAAATACAGATTAAGTAAAATAGAAACAGGAAAGGACCAGGCTGTGTTACAAACCATTACAACTCATCAGTACAGAGTGGTTTTACATACAAGACTACTATATCTCATTTTTTTAAAAAAGAAAGATGATAGACCTCATGGCACAAGAGATGTGTTTCACCCAGCAATTCTGCAGGAGGAAAAGGAGTTACTGAATAAGACCTCCAGTGGTCAGACCAGACCAAGGCTTCTTGTGTTTCACGTAGCTCTTTGCAATCGCTCCCCACCATTAACAGAGCAGAATAATGTCCGAGCAATGCAAATGTTCACAAAACTGCACACACTGGGTTGGATCATGATATCAGCAGAAGATCCAGATGGTCACAGATCTTTACTATCCCGTCTCTTCCAGTAACAGATTTCCACTGAGCGAGGAGGAAGGGAATGGTTTTGTCCCTCTCTGCAGCAGCCTCCAAACCTGTGGATCTATGAGGCATTAAAGGCCTCGCCAGGGGTCATTTCCTGCAGGAGCGCACAGGAGCGGAGCTCCGGCAGTAAAGAGCCCAGAGGGCAGGCACATGCAACAAGTCCCGCCCCCTGCTCCCAGCAGCACTCAGAGCAAGAAGCAGCCAGGTAAGTTGCAGCGCCCCCCCGGCTCAAAACAGTCCAGTGGCACCTTTAAGACCAAGTTTTATTCAGGTACAAGCGCTCCCTCCTCTGCGCGGGACAGATCTGCATGTCCCCCCCCCCCAACAGCTAGCAATCCAAAACAGTTCAGTGGAGCCTGAGCAGTGGGTGTTGCCCTCTGACACACGTCCGGTAATGTCAGGGGGTGTGGCATATGCAAATAAGTTATGCTAATGAGTTATGCTAAGGAGCTCCTGCACCTCCTTTTCTACAAAATGACCCCTGGGCCTCGCTATTCTATGAATAAACTTCCTTGCAGTGAGAACACACTGCTGAGGGGCGGGGAAATGGGGGAAGAGATCTGTATCTAATCCTTTGTAGAATTATACCAGGGGGGAAAAAAATCACACAAATGCCTGGTGGATGGAATTTGCACTGCCTTGACACAGACTGTTTTGCTGCAGAGTATACACAGCCCTGCCACTGTGGTGGGGAATAACCGGCATCATGAATACAACAGCTTATCCGCCCCTCTCAACAACACAAGAATTCGGCCCTCCCCAAGCTGCTTACTAACTGCTACTGATAGGAATTGGCATTGGTGGGATCCAGAGAACCCAGTCGCTTGAAACAAAGAGACCTGAAGCCCAATCAAGGCCTTTCACTACAACCCGGTGACTTCCCCCTTATGTCTGTGTGTTATCCTGTCATTTCCAGGAGGGTGTTATGTTGGTGAGCGTGGAATCTGGCCACCAGAACTC
>NW_015162512.1:602565-605346 GCF_001447785.1 Gekko japonicus | reverse complement strand
TTCCTCCTGCTCCCCCCCCCCCGCCCAGAAGTGGCCAGAAAGCCCGGAACTGGGATATAAATCCCAGAGACGCCATCTTGGACTTTTAAAATCTGATTTTAAACTTTTTATCTGAACTCTGCCTGTGATGAGAATTTCATGGCTTTTTTACATTCGTTTGTGGCTACATGCCTTTTGACGTATATCACGCTCAGAGCCCTGCCTAACAGGGATGGGGCGATTAATAAATCAAATTAATGATGATGGGTTTAAATTATAGGCAGGGAGATAACCAGCTGGATTTTTGGATCCCCCCCCCCGAAGGAAAAAAGAAAAGAATATGTTTGGGAGTGGAACCAGCTGCCTAGGGCGGTGGTGAGCTCCCCCTCGCTGGCAATCTTTCAAGCAAGAGCTGGACGAACACTTGTCACAGATGCTTAAAGCTGACCCTGCACTGAGCTAGGAGTTAGGACTAGATCAGGGGTGGCCAAACTGTGGCTCTTTCACATATGTATTGTGTGGCTCCCGGCAGGGTGGCTGGGGAAGCCATGGGGAAGCATGCCTCCCCGGTCGGTCTTCCCTTCTACAGCCAGTGTTCCCCTCCCTGGGTAGGCTTGTGGTGTGTGTGGGGGAGCAGAGAAAGAAAGCAACTTTAAATGCATTCTCAAAGCCCCCCCCCCCCAGCCTACAAGTATCATTGGATAAGTAAACATCATTATCAATATCTGTGTTTACCCATTTTATTTTTATTTTTGGCAGTCTCATTTAATGTTAATAAAAAGCAAATCTGCGTATTTGTCAGTAAAAACGTGTGTGTGATATTTGTTCACATCTGGCGGCTCTCAAACATCTGATGCTTATTCTATGTGGCTCCTATGTTAAGCAAGTCTGGCCACCCCTGAACTAAATGGCCTGTATGGCCTCTTCCAACTCTACAATTCTCTGGTCCGAGGTGGTGTGTTCAAAGGCACATCATTTATCCCTTGGTTCAGCGGCTGGGTTCTCTTGCAGAGCATACCTGATAATGCTAGTCTACAAACACTCACCTTTTCTCAGGGCTTGCGAAACTGAACAGGTTCCCTCCCAGCTCCAGATCTTTTCTCGAAAAGGCGAGAAGCAAAACCTGCCATGTACTAAACATTGCTACAAATTTATTACAGATTTTGTTTTTCAAGTACATTTTGAAAAGTTAACAACCACTTCTGCTTTTTTTAAAGAAACATGTGAATACAAATTTAACACAAAAACCATACACCCCAGGTGGCAATGCAGTGAGTACGAAGGGTCAGGGGAATGGGGAAGAAAAGCAGGAGTGAAGAGAAGCAGAGAGAAAGAGAAGCAGAGTCGGTCCTTTGCACTTGGGAGCTGTGGCAGTGGTTATTCCAGCCACGGGAGGTTCAGAGAGCCGCCCAACAGCAACAAACTGGCCCCATAGCACCTCTGCTTACAAATATAGTTATTTTGCTAGAAAAGGGGCCAGGCTTTACGGCCCAGTCTCCTGGGGCAGTTTGATGGAAAGGGAGCTCCCCGGCTCTGCTGTCAGGAGATAAATATCGAAGTGGAGAAAATTCGGTTTGGGAGAACCTGATGCTCTTTTACTGAGATGCCCCCCACCCACCCCGAGGACAAACTGATATGAGGTGGCCTTTGGGCTGGGCTGCCTGCTCCCAGACAGCTCCCAGGGGTTCTGCCGCCTCCCAGAGATCAGGGAGCCAATTAGTAGAGAAAACCAGCTGAGGGACCCGGGATAAGAGGTGCAAAGAGGTTTAACTTGCCCATTGTGCTGGAGGACTAGATTCTCCTCCTGCCCTGAAGGAGTGACGCTTTTTAATGAATCAACAGCCCTTTCCGAGGGCAAGGGGACTGGAGGCTCCAATCCAAGGCTCTGACCGTTAAGTGAAACAGAGGGCTTCCACACTTTGGCAGGGTAAGCCTTTGACAAAAGAACAGCCAAGGGCAGTGTAGTGCCAGGGCTGCCAAGGAGAGCGCCGAGACCGCTGCGAGCCAGTGAGCAAGCGGGCAGAAGGCCTAGGAACCCGCCCCCCACCCGACCCATCAGGGGCCAGCACCTTCTCTCCTTTTTTGGGAGGGCCTAAGGGGAAAATGCCACCCCCCCCCCCCGCACAGTGATGGGAGAAGCCCGGGGCAGGCTTGGGAACCCCACCCCCGTAGTTAGTTGCCATGCTCCAGAAGAACCACCCCTGCCCCCCAGCACAGCTCTAAGCAGGCTCGCCCTCTGAGAGGCCGGGCCAGTCCTGCCCCCCAGCGGTGTATCAGACAGGAGGCAAGCCTGGAAGCTGACAGCTCACTGGCTTGGCTGGCAGGCAGGGAAGGCAGGCTGGGGGAAGGATTACAGCAGCTGGCACGGGTTCTTCTTACGCCCACGCTTGGCCTGCAAGGCAGCCCGGGTGGCCATCTCGAACACTTCCCGTACTCCGTCCTTTGTCTTGGCAGAGCATTCCAGGTATCCAAAAGCACTAATCCTGTTGGCCATGTCGCGGCCCTCCTCTGGCTTCACCGGCTCCTGAAGGGGAAAGAGGCAGTGAGTTCAGACAGACTCAGGGCTATTTTTGGGCAGGAACGCACAGGAACGGAGTTCCGGCTGGCTCCCAAGTTGGCCACACCCAGCAGGAACTCATTAGCATAATAGGCCACATCCAACAGCAGAAACTCATTTGGATTGGCTACAATTAGGTGTGTGTGGCCTAACATGCAAAAAGCCCTGGGTTTTGACAACAAACAAGGTAAAGAGAATAAGAAGCAAAAGGTGGGTGTGGCTGGATGACCACACTTCTGGCAACA
>NW_015162512.1:542320-602520 GCF_001447785.1 Gekko japonicus | reverse complement strand
TGTGGCCTAATATGCTAATGAGTTCCTGCTGTTGGGTATGGCCTATTATGCTAATGAGTTCCTGCTGGGCTTTTTCTACAAAAAAAGCCCTGGACAGACTTATCTAGGTCAGGGGAAGTGGCCTGGAGCTGGTAGCCAAAGCCACAAGTTGGGGAACGGGGCTCCCGGCTTTGATACTGCACTTTTAATGACCCCTCCCTGGGACGGCGTCCTTGGCTGGAAGTGGAGCCCAGTCCTCAGCAGCACTGGGATCAAGAAATCACAAGTCTGCAGTATCCTGCAAGGATTACATAGCAGGCCACATAAGCTGCACTACAGGAAGAAGTCTGAGACAAGACCCAATGGAAACCTCTTGCCCTGACGTGGATGGCCCAGGCTCGCCTGATCTCATCGGATCTCGGAGGCTAAGCAGGCTCAACACGGGGTTAGTACTTGGGTGGGAGACCACCAAGGAAGAGTGGGGTTGCTATGCAGAGGCAGGCAATGGCAAGCCACCGCTGTTTGTCTCCTGACTTGAAAACCCTATCGGGTCACCGTTAAGTCGGCTGTGACTGGATGGCCCTTTCCATCGCATGGAAGCCTCTTACTTTGTCTCATCCCTTCAAATGAGAGGAGGCCACAGCTCCATCAAATTGACACCACCCTGGATGGGAGTCTGGATTAAGAGACACAGATCCCGCCCAGACCGACACATGAATAACTGGTCACACGTCCTCCCTAGCAAGGCTCAAGGCACACTATTCAACCCCCACCCCACCCCCAACAGTACCGTCAGACCCTGAGAACATAAAAGCGTCCAGCCTCACCTGCTTCATCTTGGCCAGCTCCCGGCGCGTGTGCTCGTCGTTACGCAGATCCTTCTTGTTCCCCACCAGAATGATAGGCACGTTGGGACAGAAGTGCTTCACCTCCGGAGTCCACTTCTCAGGGATATTTTCTGCATGGGCACAAGCGCTTAGTCCCGTGACCGTAAATCTAAAATCCGGTGGCCCTTTTGCCACTGGACTTCAGCATCACCGTTAGGGGGCACGCTACATCCCTCAGCAGAAATTTGGGAGATATCCACAGGCTAGTTGGATGACCTCTAGATACTTGCTGGAGGGGATTCACGGAGCCCAGCCTCAGTACCAAGGTGGCAGTCTCAGAACACCGGCCAAGGGAAGGAGCCAGTGACAAAACAGGGGGTGCAGTCAGCAGTACAGATCTCCACTAGGAAAGTCAGCTTGGAAACAGCTCAAAGATCATTGCTGAGATATCAAACTACAGAAGACAGAGCCAGGCAAATTAATTATAGCTGGGCTTGTCACTCCAGCAGGCCCTGGAAGCACAGCCCCCTCCATACACACAGGGAAGAGGTTAAGGACTCACCTAAACTGTCGGGGCTGTCAATGGAAAAGCACATGAGGATGACATCTGTGTCAGGGTAAGAGAGGGGTCTCAGGCGGTCGTAATCCTCTTGGCCCGCGGTATCCCACAGGGCAAGTTCTACCTGTACAAGCAGAAGCACAGCAATTTAATTTGAACGTCTTCTCAGAGTGTCACCACCGCCTTGTTGGTTCAAGCCCTTCAAGGTCTACTGGGTGCCGGTGGTTGGCCCCACTAGATCCTGAAAATGTTTTGATGAAGGCGATTAGAGAAGCTGGAGTTGGCAGAGCTCGGATGCAGCCATGGAGGAGCACTTCAAGCTGTACTCCACGCCGGACACCAAAAGAAAGCAGTCCAAAAGGAACCTTTCGTTTTTTCCACTGCTGGTTCCTTCCTCGCCCCCATACAGATGACGATTTTTTATCTCTGGAGACATATGCTGTTTTGATTGTACTGTTTTATATCCTGTAATCAGTCTTGAGTCTCAGGGAGAAAGGTGGATTATAAATTAATTAAGAAAAAAAGATGGGAAGGAAAAAATACTTAACGTGATATGCCTAGAATCAGTAAAGTTTTGGGACAAGTAGAAACTTAAAATTGCACCTGATCTGTTCCCACACAAGTGTCAGTTATTTCTGACAGGCAAACTGGGAATTTCTGTCATCCGTTAAAGCATGGATTTCCTAAAGTTTATAAAAAAGCAAGCAAACATTGCATATGCCACTGGAAGAGAGAAAATGTCACCAGATGATACTAATGCTGAAATTCTTAACACAGAAAGAGCTGTTAGGCAAAATATATCAAGCAATAGGACAACAAGAAACTGTTTCTAGCATATACAAGCTGTGGTAGGAAATAGTATTGTTTAAAAGCAATAATGAAACTATGGGAAGTCAGAGTTATAGGTTACTTTTTTGTTGTAACGACAACTAGGGATAGTTACACATTACAGCACTTTGGTCACAAAATTAATAAACCTATTAGAAACTGTACAAAGATGTTAGGATTAAGGTTTGTGGTAGCAGTAACTACAGAACACTGTAATATAAAACATAAAATCCCGAATGTTGGAAAAATTAGCTTGGCTAATAAATTTTGGGCCTGGGTTCCTAGATCTGAAGAAAAACTGGCGCGAACAGTATAGGCAATCAAGATGATCCAGGAAAATAGCCTGTTTCAATGTTGTGTCAACTAAAAGCCTGAAAAGATAGATTTGAAGATGGATTTCTAATTAGTACTCATGGCTTCCCAACCGTAAGCCTGACAGAGCTACAATGCTGGCCTTCTGTGAGTCTGAGGTGCTAATTTCCATCAAGAACTCAGTCCGATTAATTTTCTAACCAGTTATCCTGTTAAATACTTGCAAACAGCTCCATCAGCCTGGGAAGGAAAATGAAGCAAATTGAATATGTGAGCTAGTACAAAAAGCAACTGGTAAAGAAATGAATTAGTCTGTCATCACTGAGTGGTGTAAACCTTATTTACGTATAAACAAGCAATAACAAGAATTTCATACATGTTTCCATACAACAACTATTGTAAGAGGCTGCAGACTCCTGCTACACACAGGATCTGCCCCCCATGACTACAAGCGCTCAGTCAGCTGGCTTCAAAGTTCGGCATTACCTGCTTTCCATCCACCTCGATGTCAGCCACATAGTTCTCGAAGACGGTGGGGACATACACCTCTGGGAACTGGTCCTTGCTGAAGACGATAAGGAGGCAGGTCTTCCCACACGCTCCGTCTCCCACAATGACAAGCTTCTTGCGTATGGCAGCCATCTCTACTGAAAGGAAAAGAGCTTTCTTCACCAAGACTGACACCGCACGGCGACTGGTTCCGCGGGAGGGTCACTTTGATACCGCGACTGGTTCCGCGGGAGGGTCACTTTGACACGCGGATGGACAGCGACAGTTCAGGGCGCATCCCCACAGCACAAGAGTCCACAAGCCCCATTGCCAGAGACTCCTATCCCCACATCTCACTCCCTGACTCTGGGTTGGCAGCTGGGAGGCTCAGGTGGTACTCCTCCCGGAAGCCACGTTTGGACCCCCTGGGGCCTCCGGGTCGCTGATCCCTGCAGGATTCGTCATGTCCATGAAGACTTTGTGAATTTCAAAATGTAAGAGAGAGTGGGGAGGACTATGGAGCAGACTGAGGTCCGTAGCAGTACCAAAGATTTCGGTTCCTCATAAAACTGAATGTAGGTTGGGATGGGGACAGGAGCGGCTAAGGCCTAGCTGAACTAATCCATGAATTCCTACTGCTACACTAAAACACCTTCTCCATGACAACACATTTGAGCACAGAATTAAAGAGTAGAGTTAGGCCACTCTGAAAAGCAAGGATGTCAAAACTAAGCAATTCCTACCCTCAAAGGACCAGCGTGGCAACAATAACTGTACGCTGTTAACATGGGCAAAGGCCAAAAAAGTCCCCAACACAAATGGTTACCGGCCAAACTGCTGAACTCTGCATTCCGTGTTTTTAGTCTTATCCTAATTGTATTACTCGTTTGTTGCCTGCCTTTCAACCATGATTTCCAAGACACTTTACTATTTAAGAATTCAAAACAGCCCTGGGCTTTCCCCTGGTGAAAAGACACTAATGCACTACAGTGAAACCACTAATTGTTCAGATATCCAAGTTACTTGTGCTCCTTGACAGTATGTGTTTACCAAAAAAAGCACACATGCGTCTGTGAGTATTCTGCAAAAGTCTTCTTTTGCATCCTGTATTGTAGCTTTGCTAGTCACGGGGGAGAGACAATAATGTACACGGGGCACTTGCATCTCACTGCTGAAAATCTTAAAGAGGGGGAAAAAATCAGATCCTCAAGAAGCGGAAATCTGTCCTCAGTAGCATGCTTCACTGTCCTGCAGAACACCACAGCACTCTTTTGTGCACACATGAGAACATAAGAGAAGCCAATGTTGGATCAGGCCAATGGCCCATCCAGTCCAACACTCTGTCACATAGTGGCCAAAAATACCAGGTGCCATCAGGAAGTCCATCAGTGGGGCCAGGGCACTAGAAGCCCTCCCACTGTTGCCCCCCCCCCCCAGCACCCAGAATACAGAGCAGTACTTGCCCCAGACGGAGAGCCCCAATCTATATCTTGTGGCTAATAGCCACTGATGGACTTCTGCTCCGTATGCTTATCTAATTCCCTCTTGAAGCTGTCCACGCTTGTAGCCACCACCACCTCCTGTGGCAGTGAATTCCATGTGTTAATCACTCTGGGTTTACTTAGTCACACCGGGGGATGCTTCTCCTTTCACGCTCCCCCTCCCCCCTTGCCTCACTTTTTTCATTCCCACAGAGAACCTCTACATATAGCTGCCTCTTATTAAATAGGAAAATCCTTCACAACATTTTCCCTTGAAGGAACTGAGTGTTTGCTGGCCTCCCATATCTGCACAGATTTCCTTATTTTTTATTTTTGTATTGCTTCTCTGCAGCCTGCAGTGAAATGATTTTTTTTAATTTTATTTTTTCATAAACATTTAACAATAACAACAGCTGAAACCAGAACCATTACTTTACAGTAAAAAAGCTCTAAACATCGCAACAAAACCGTGTACTATAATCCAGCCACAAACAAATAATAGTTATCATTAAAGATTTCAGAAACATCATAAATTATCATTCTGCCATCACACCTCAGTCAAAATACTGCAAGTTGTCTGTATAACAAATTCACAGGGATTACTTTTTGATTAGCCATGTGTTGTAAAACCGGATACCAAATACCCACAAATTTAGACTATTTTGGAGAGGATGGATAGGTAAACCTAATCTGTAAAGCACGTTAGTTATTACTGAGCTTGACTCAAGAATTACCAGTGTGGTGACTGCTTCTTTGTGGCTGGACCCCACACCACGCAGGCAGCATTTGGGTTGCAATAATCGGGAACAGGGAAGCAATGTGGGTAGCAATCATGCCAGCACCATTAGTCCCAAAGTGCACAGCATGTCCTTGTACTACCAAGCTTATAGTGCACATCACCCATTGTGGCTGGCCCACACACTGTATTGTGTCATCGTTTACTTTTTTATACCACAAGGAGCAGGGCCCAGCCCCACCTAGCTTAAGGATCAGGAAGCAATCACATCAAGGCAGAAGACAGGAGGCATGAGTTATACTGGCATCTGTAACCACTGTGCTGATTCGTATACTCTACATTCAATCCCTGTCCCTGACTTGAACCTCAAACGCTATCTCTTTATGGTGGGCAGCCAGATCAGTAGGCGAGGACACTCATCCTTCCTCCTGTGACAGACAGAACTGAACAGCCAAAACTTTCCATTACACCTGCAACTTAAGCAGCCACCCTATGTTTATGATCACTCTGCACAGGAGAAACAGCACTGATGTGGTGCTTTCCAGCGCCATCTTTTCATCCAAAGGTTTCCAGCATAGCAGGGATATATTTTGAATTCCAGACACATGGATTAATATTTGTTGGTCAAGTCATCCCTCTTCTAAGCAGAGAACAAAAATGAACTTTATTCGTTTCGGGAGTTTAGACACTGTCTCCAGAGGCCTGCTTGTTGGTGGGTCTGACTTAAAAGGTGTGCATGATCCAAGCTTTAGACCTATTCAGTAAAGCCATGTCAATTTTCAAGAACAGCAAAGGTACTGCTTAGGCTTGAGGTGTGTAGGAAATCCTGTACTGTTCTTGATAAATAGCCCGTTTAGTTTGGTAACCCACGGAGGCTGAAAGGCCAACCCTCAAACCTTTTTGGTGTAGTGGTTAAGTGCGCGGACTCTAATCCGGGAGCACCGGGTTTGATTCCCCACTCCTCCACTTGCACCGGCTGGATGACCTTGGGCAAGCCATAGTTCTGATAAGAGCTGTCCTTGAAAAAGAGCAGTTTCTATCAGAGCTCTCTCAGCCCCACCTAGCTCACAGGGTGTCTGTTGTGGGGAGGGGAAGGGAAAGGAGTTTGTAAGCTGCTCTGAGACTCCTTTGGGTAGTGAAGGGCGGGGTATAAATCCAATCTCTTCTTCTTCTTTTACACTCTTTTTTTTTTAAGGTACTGGTGGCTCCATACAATCCTATCCCAACATCAGGCCGCACAAGGATCCACCAGCTATAAGCCATAATGTTCAGCCCACTGTACTGGCGAGTGCCACGCTGAGACCACTTATGAAATGGGACCAAATGAACTACAGCTGGCACCTCCTCCAGTCTGACTCACCAGATGCAGAACAGAAGTGTTTTTCTCCAGGGGGGGGGGGGATCACTGCCCAGTTCTGAAACTTGGTATACTGGGGATTCCCAGCCAAGCCTAACTGAGCTGGAAATCTGTATGACGATTTTAAGGCCAGAAGGTTTTTAATGCCAAGGTTTGGAGCTCGGATGGGAGGAGCAGAACTGCCTGGTGACTAACTGCCTTGGATGTGCATTGAAAAGATATTTAAAGCTAGGCAAAGTTACACCCATATCTGGAGCTTGAAACAACTGTGTCTCACACTTCAAAAGCAAAGAAATTTCAATCTCCTCGGCCAAGATTTATATTGTCTGCTTTCTTAGCAGGGTTTTAAGGCCAGGAATTAAGTTTCCAAATTAAACTCGAGACCAATCCTCTGGAGAGATTCCCCCCCCCCTCCGTTGCTACAGAATCCTCTAGTACAGCTCCACAGTGTCGAGTCAAGACACTTTCCATCTTCTACAGCTAGAAGGACTCGCTATGAGGAAGGGCCACCAATTATAACATTAGGAACAGGTTCTATAATTCCAGAAATCCACCCAGCTTCAGGGGTAAGCTCCCCTAAACTCATGCTTGTAATCTGCCACAGTTATCAAATGGAAAACCTAACGACCCCCCTCAAAAAAAAACCCCGCCAGACACTTAAAATTCATGAAACAAGTTATTTTAATCTAACAACGTCCTCAAGTGAGTCAGCAAACTAGGAAACAATCTTCCTGTTATTAAGTGGGGGAAGAGACAGATGAACAGCAAGAAGAATCTAAATGAAATTTTTATCTCCCTGTTATTAAAACTAGTCAAAATTCTGGCACAGGGAACCCCCTCTCGTGCTAACCCAGAACGTGTCCCCTGCCCTTGGGCTCCAGCACAAACAGTACTCTCCCCACCACTCAAGAAAAAAGAAAAATTAATGAGAACACACTCCTTGTCACGCTGTCTCTACTTATTGTGCTGTATGGATACAGATCATCTTTCCTTTCAGTTAAACGGAAGGGAGGAGGCCATCACTCCCCAGAGACCCAAGAAAGTAAACTATCAGATTCTTTGTCTGTCGATAGACCGGATTTCCTGGTTACTTTTTCTCCACTGCTCTCTCTCTCTCTTAGGAAAGCCAAAGCGACAGCTATGCAAAAGAGGCCATGAAGAAATCCAGAACACTGCTGTTGCTTCCCTGACTAAAGTCAAACTCGTTCATGAAAGGGTCATCTTCTAAAAGAAAAATGTGATTAAAAAAAAAAAGTTTAAGAATTGCCTTGCAAATACTTCTTGCACTAAGGGGGAAAAATAATTGAATATTGATGTCCTCCATACTGGAAACAGAGTAAGGTAGTTTAAAGCAACCCTGCCCCACAGGTTCCATAACACACTATCAGGAAAGACGTGAATGCTATGACAGCCCTATAATGTAGCTGACTTCCTCTATCAATAGCTCCATACTGAGGACTGGAAAAGGGCAGTTACATTTCAGATAACAGCAGGGCTTTTTTGTGATGGTGCTCACTGGTACTGAGAGCTGGCAATTTGGGCGGCGGGGGGGGCGCTCTTCTAAATCTTGATCCTTGTGTGCTGGGCTGCCCCACTCAGCCTGAGAAAGAGAACAGACCCTCAGAAACAGCCAAGTGGGGATCAGCAGAGGAAGGAGTGACGGACTGGTGGAAATTGGTGCAACCTTATATATGAGCACAGGCTGGTGGATCGTAGTTTACAGCAACGCCTTAATTAAGACTGCAGGAACAAACCATCAGAATCAGTTCTCCACAGTATATCACACACATGATAGAACTGAACTGGATACAGAAGGGCTTCATGTGAATTAATTTAGTTAGCTGTATCTGTGTATCTAAGTTGCCTGACCATGTCACAGAATGATGCTGAAATCAGACAGGAGAGCAAAAGTCAGCCCACAGCAAGGTATTGCAAGGTACTACATGCTGTGGCAAAAGCTGACCTACTTTAAATTGCCATCCCACCACCTGCTTCCTAAACCAGCATCCAACTTAACACAGATGAGTTCTGCTTTTAGAACTCTAACAGTATAAATCAAACCCGCAAATCAGATGAGCGGGCACCTTTCTCTCCATCACCCTCACCAGAGACTCAAGCTGCTATGCATAACCACCACTGTTCTAACAAGACTGAAGCTCTTCTACAAGGATTGAGGTCTTCAGGACTAAAGAGCTTCTCGCTAGCTTTTTTTAATTAACAAAAGGAATAAATGCACCCAGTATAACTCATTCTTGTACTGTATTGAACTGAATTACACGTACACAAGAATTTGTGATCTTGGATTTTCTTCAGGTTTACTCCCGTTCCAATAAGAAATACGTGGCTGCTACTTCCAAAGAAATATGTCTTAAGAATACTGTGTTTTTTTGTAGTTGCAATGGATAATCAATATCAATGGGATAGTAAACCTTTGGCACTGAGCCCCCCCCCCCCATGTTAAAGGACAACTCCAAATTCACCTTGCACCAATGAGGTACAGGTCTTTACAGAGACTGGGGCAGGACTTCAGTAACTTTTAATAACAGCAGAGCTCTCTTGCGAACACCCTCCTCTAATAGCCGCATGCACAAAGAACTTAGAAACAGCCCATGCCCTCAGACCTGGATTTAAACCCTCACTCAGCCAAGTCACTACAGCTCAGTCTGATGTACGTCACAGAGTTGTTGTAAGGCTATAATGGGTGTGTGTGTGTGTGTTTGTGTGTGTGTGAGGGGGGCTGAATCATGTCCTGAGTTCCTAGGAAACAGGATAGGATAAAAGTCATGTTCATCAGTCTGTCACTTATAACTACCAGATTTTTTTCCCAAGGAGATGAATAGATTTACCTGTCATTTGTTAAACCCTGCCCTGCTTCCAAGGAGCTCCAGGTGGCATACATGGTACTCTCAAGAATTTTACCCTTTCAACAGCCCTATGAATTAAGTGATACTGACAGAAAGCTATTGACTAAGAAAGGATTTAAACTGAAGTACCTCCAGCGTCAGTCACTACACCAGACTGATACCTGTGTGTGGCACACATTACTTCCCGCCCCACCCTAATCTTATATCTGGATCTTAGCAATTTACTCAAACACAGTGTATTGAAATCCTTCCAATCTTTCAAAAAGAAAACAGGCCCCTTCCCAACTCCTTTTTGCCTACGGCTACGGGAGAAGGCCCTCACCTGGATGGCCCAGGCTAGCCTGGTCTCGTCAGATCTCAGAAGCAAAGCAGGGTCAGCCCCGGTTAGTACATGGATGGGAGACCACCAAGGAAGGGTTGCTATGCATAGGCAGGCAATCGCAAACCACCTTTGTTCAGCTCTTGCCTTGAAACCCCTGTGGGGCTGCCATAAGTTGGCTGCCAACTTGCCAGCCCTTTCCACCACCATCATGGGGTTTTCCAGGCAGCAGATGACCAGAGGGGGCTTACCCCTATCATTCTTGGTGGTCTCCCATCCAACTACTGACCCCGCTTAACTTTTAAGTTGCTGACCAGATCGGGCTTCTAAAGAGCCACCCTTGCTGCTAAGAACGTGCTCCAGTCGTAACAGAGAGCCACCTGCTCTCAATGCAAACGAATTCGGGATTTTGCATCTCTATTCTGTATGATCCAAGAGGTGATGTCAACTTACTCATTACCTTGTGTCTCTCCTCCCCCTCCCCCTCCCCCCGCCCGCCCCGGGCCATAAAACAACTTCAGCCGTAGGCCACTTCCCCTTACGCATCTGAAGGGCACTTCCTCTTCTTATGTGGCATCTGCCTGTTTTTCCTAGGGCTGCGCTCAAACTACGTCGCGCATGTGCGATGCTGCACTGACACCACCACCCCTTTCCTAAACCCTAATTCGGAAGAGTCCATCCAATCAACGCCGTCTCAACTCCCCCTCCCCTCTTTTTACCTTCAACCGCGAGGGTGCGCGCGACCCACCCTGGCGCCAACTGCCCTTTTCGCGCATGCGCTCAGCAACTCGCGTCACTTTCGGCTCCCCCCCTCCCCCCAAAACCCGGCCAACTTTTCACTAACGGCCTTTTAAAGAAAAGGAAAAAAACAGTAACCGTCGCCTCAGCAACAAGAAGTTCATCCCGGTCTGTCTCACTCTCACGCCTAAGAGGCCTGCTTCCTGCCCAAGGAAACACCCCGGCACCACAAGCGCCTTCAGCTTACCGAGTCCAATTGGCAGCCTCCACTGCCGGCTCGCCCGCCGCTGTTGCTGCCGCCCGGACTCTCCACAGCTGCCCCCTTGGAAACCCCGCCCACCTCATGATTGACAGAAGCCACCGCCCTATTGTATAATTTTATGGAAACACCTCAGCACGCCGCCGTCGTATAACAGGGGGACGTTCGCAAATGTTAGACCGCCTCCCGTCAGAGTGACGGCAAGCTGCAGCCTATGGGAAAGCGCTGTTCCTCCCCGGATTTGCGATTGGGCGCGTCTTCGGGCGCTGCCTGGTTCCGGGAAACTGGACCAATCCCAATCCGCTCGTCGAATAGACAGACAGAGCTGACCAATTAGATTCGCGTTCTGTGTGCTTTTGTCCAATTCCAGTTGGAAGGCGGGATTCTTCCGTCATACGGGTTGCCTGTGATGGGCAGTCTTCAGTACCCAATGGAGATTACTTTGTGAACGGGGGACCGCCCCTAAACTTAACCCTTCCTGTTACACCAAAACAAAGGATCTTCCAGAGCTTTTGCGGCCGCTAGATTTCAACAGCAAACTCGACTTGTGAATCTTTGATACCTCTTGCCAACCTCCAGGTTGATTTGGAGTAATGATTTGGAGTTGGGAGTAAGCAGTGAAGTGGCTAAATTTGCGGATTATACGAAGTTGTTCAGGGTGGTGAAAACCAGTGAGGATTGTGAGGCACTCCAAAGGGATCTGTCAAGGATGGGCAAGTGGGCGTCAACATGGCAAATGGGGTTCAATGTGGCCAAGTGCAAGGTGATGCACATTGGAGCCAAAAATCCTAAATATAAATACACATTGATGGGGTCTGAACTGGCAGAGACTGAGCAAGAGAGAGATCTTGGAGTTGTAGTGGATAACTCACTGAAAAGGTCGAGACAGTGTGTGACTGCAATAAAGAAGGCCAGTGCTATGCTGGGGATTATTAGGAAGGGTATTGAAAACAGATTAGCCAATATCATAATGCCCCTATATAAATCAATGGTGCGACCTCATTTGGAATACTGTGTGCAGTTCTGGTCACCACACCTTAAAAAGGATATTATAGCTTTGGAAAAAGTGCAGAAAAGGGCAACTCGAATGATAAAAAGGTTGGAACACTTTCCCTATGAGGGCTCTTTAGCTTGGAGAAAAGAGACTGAGGGGTGACATGATTGAGGTTTACAAGATTATGCATGAGAAAGAACAGGTAGAGAAAGAGGTACTTTTCTCCCTTTCTCACAATACAAGAACTCGTGGGCACTCCATGAAATTGCTGAGCGGTCCGGTTAGAACGGATAAAAGGAAGTACTTCTTCACCCAAAGAGTGATTCACACATGGAATTCACTGCCATAGGAGGTGGCGGCGGCTATAAGCATGGACGGCTTCAAAAGGGAATTAGATAGGCATATGGAGCAGAGGTCCATCAGTGGCTATTAGCCACAAGGTATAGATAGGGACTCTGGGGCAAGTGATGCTCTGTCTTCTTGGTGCTTGGGGGGGCCAACAGTGGGAGGGCTTCAAATTTCCTGGCCCCACTGATGGCACCTGGTATTTTTGGCCACTGTGTGACAGAGTGTTGGACTAGATGGGCCTTTGGCCTGATCCAACATTGGCATCTCTTATGTTCTTAACTGGAGATCTCCCAAAATTGCAATTCATTTCCAGACTAGACAGATTAGTCCCCCTGGAGACAATAGGTGCTTTGGTGTGTGTGTGTGGGTGTTACTCTACAGCAAGAGGCAGCCTGAAATTCTGGTAAATGTTGAAAGCCACCATTAGTCACAACAATCAATGGAAACAGAAGGGCAGCACTCCCTTTATCACTACGATGAACCACCCAGAAACGGTGGCAGTGCAGTGCAACAGTTAAGAGTGTTGGACTAGTATCAGAAGACCTGGGTTCAAATCCTTACTCGTGCCATAAAAACTCATTAAGTGACCCTGGGCCAGTGGGGATAAAATTTACTGCTGGCTTGTACTAGAGACTCTAGACAGGGTGTAAACAGGCATATCTAGTTTGCCATCAAGGTGTGCATGGAACACTAAAGTGTCTCCCACTGCCTTAGTACCGATTTCACACACTGCATGGACTAAGGTCATCCATGAACTGTGGCTCGCTGGCAGAGCAGCTGCATGCAGAAGGTCCCAGGTTCAAGCCCCAGCATCTCAAGTTAAATGGATCAGGTAGGACGTGATGGGAAAAACCTCAGCCTGTGACCATGGAGAGCTGCTGCTGCTGGCCTGAGTAGACAATATTGATTTTGATGGACTAAGGGGCTGATTCAGTGAAAGGCAACTCAATGTGTGTTCAATGTTGGACTAGAGAAACTTCTTTGAACCAGTAAAGTTTAATCCTGGGTATAAACCAAGGGTGGCCAAACTGCGGTTTGGGAGCCACATGTGGCTCTTTCACACATATTGTGCAGCTCACAGCAGGCAGCTGGGGAAGCAAAGGGGAGGTATGCCTCCCTGATCTGTCTTCCCTTCCCCAGCCAGTGTTCCCCCTCTCTGGGTAGGCTTGAGGTGGTGGGGGGGAACACAGAAAGAACTCTAAATGCGTTCTCAAAGCCCTCCCCCCCCCCAGCTTGGAGAAGGCATTTGTCTCTTTAAATCCCTTTGCCAAGCCAGCTGGCGTGGGAACGTGGTGGGGGCTTGGAGCTTGGAGAACGCATTTAGAGTTGCTTTCTTTCCACCTCCCCCCCCCATCTATTTGCTTTCTTTCCACCTTTTTTCCCCTTTCTCCCTTTGTTTTTCTCTCTCCCTGCCCTCCTGCCTTCCCCCTCCCTCCCTATCGGTTTGCTTTCTTTGTTTCTCTGTCTTTCTCATAGACAAATAAATATCATTAGCAAACAAATATAATTGGACCAATAAATCATTATCTATAGGTTTTTATTTTTGGAAGTCTCATTTAATGTTAATAAAAAAGCAAATTTGCATATTTTCCAATAAGAATATGTAATATTTGTTCATGTCTTGCAGCTCTCAAGCATCTGACATGTATTCTATGTGGCTCTTACATTAAGCAAGTTTGGCCACCCCTGGTATAAGCTTTCATGGGCATGCACACTTCATCAGATATCTGAAGTGTGCACACATATGAAAGATTATAAAAGGTAAAGGTAAAGGTTCCCTTGCTCGAAATCCAGTCGAATCCGACTCTAGGGTTGCGGTGCTCATCTCCGTTTCAAAGCCGAAGAGCCAGCGCTGTCCGAAGATGTTTCCATGGTCTTGTGGCCGGCATGACTAAACACCAAGGCACACGGAACGCTGTTACCTTCCCACCGAAGTGGTCCCTATTTATCTACTTGCAATTTCTTGCTTTCGAACTGCTAGGTTGGCAGGAGCTGGAACTAGAGATGGGAGTTCACTCCATCATGCGGCACACCCGGGTCTCAAACTGCTGAACTACCAACCTTCCACAGCCTGCAGTTCAGCGTTTTAACCACTTGAACCACCGCAGCTCCCTATGGAAGATTGTACCCACAATTAAACTCCGTTGACCTTAAAGGTGCCACTGGACTCAAACTTTGTTCTATCGCTTCAGACCAATACTGCTACCCAACTGAAGCTATCAGTAAAATTATGGTCAATGGATACTAATACAGACTGTAATATGTATGTACCATCAAGTCACAACCAACTGATGGCAACCCCAGTGTGAGGAGGGGAGGGGGTAAGAAACGTAGTGATAGTTAATGGTGATGGAAAACAGGCCAGATGCCTCTGTGGCTATGAAGAAGGGGAGAAAATACTCTGCTGGCTACAGAGCACCTTTTCCAGTTGGGAGGGATAACACAATACTCCTTCGCAGGGCTTTTTTTTGTAGAAAAAGCCCAGCAGGAACTCATTAGCATAATAGCCCACACCCCTGACAGTGCAGCTCATTAGCATAATAGGCCACACCCCATGCCTTCCGTCGGCTTTCCCGGGGGCCCCACCGCTGCGGGGGGCCCGGGGTTTGAAGGGAAGGCAGTTTAAACTGCCTTCCTTTGGCTTGCCTGGGTGCCCCCGGGCGCCGGGGAGCCCGGGCAAGCTGGCCCTTGGAGGAGAGGGGAGGCAATTTAAACTGCCTTCCCTTGGCTTGCCTGGGCACCCCTCGGCTGCGGGGAGCCCGGGCAAACTAGCCCTCGGACAGGCTGGGGAAGGCACGGGGAGGCATTTAAATGCCTCCCCGATCCTTCCAAAGCCCCGTCCCTGGCCCACCCGCCTTGGAGTCGCTGGGGGGGGGGGTTCACTCTCCAGGCCTTCCCTCTGTAGCCAGGCACACAGACGTTTTGGCTGTAGTGGGCGTGGCCAGCTCTGAAGCTAGCCGGAACTCCGTTCCTGTGGGTTCCTGCCCCAAAATAGCCCTGCTCCTTTGAGGTGTTAACACCTTGTGATTGGAGAAGTCCAGGTTTGGCAGGCTGGAGCCCCAAGAGCTGGCACCCAGAAGGGCTGACACACCAGAACAGGTGGGGGTGGGGTCTGGAAAGGGGAGCTGTGCCTTTGTCTGTGGCTCTTTTTTTTTTTACTGTGAAGGATGACAGGGGAGAATGATGCTGAAAAGTTGCAGATGCACCAGGAGTGGGGGCATCAGACCAAGATCAGATCTAACATAGATCACAAGTACATAGCACTGTCTTATTTATCTTACTGCCCCTAGGTCCTTTTGCAACACCCTGAGTTTGGTACCTTCTAGGAATAAAGTTTAAGGAGATTTGTCATTCTCTTTTCCTCCATTTTCGAAAGAGTTCTCCCCTGAACACCCTCTTCCAATAGCCACATGCCCAAAGAACTTTCAGTCAGCCAAGTCACTACTACTCAGCCTAAGTTTGAGAGTCTGCACTTATGCAGTGGAAGCTCGCTGGGTGATCTTGGGCTAATCACTCTCTCAGTCTCACAGGGTTGTTGTGAGGATAAAACGGAGGGAGAGAGACTGATGTAAAATCTCTCTGGGTCCCCAAGGAGGAAAATGAATAAATTCCTAAAGGTCAAGGTTTCCCTTGCTTGAGAACCAGTCAAATCCAACTCTAGGGGGTGGTGCTCATCTGTTTCCAAGTCGAAGAGCCAGCGCTGTCCAAAGGTTTTTCCGTGGTTATGTGGCCGGCATGACTCAATGCTGAGGCGCATGGAACGCTGTTACCTTCCCACCGAAGCAGTACCTTTTTCTCTTCTTGCAATTTCTTGCTTTCGAACTGCTAGGTTGGCAGGAGCTGGGGCCAGAGACGGGAGCTCACTCCATCATGTGGCACTTGTGTCTCAAACTACAGACGTTCAAGTCTGCAGCTCAGCGTCTTAACCTCTGAGCCACCACAACCCCTTGTAAATAAAATCCTACACACTGCTAAATTGGTAAAAACACCAGCTGCCCATAAGGAACAAGGGAACTACACTATTTAGACTAGCAAACGTCAGTTAATTGTTGCAAAACCAGTGTCGAGTTGGCTGCAACACTGAACTACAGGTGAGGATTTTACTCAGGGTAATAGCAAAGGTACTACCCACACTGGGACCTCAATCACTGGTTTTGTATGGCAGTAAAAAGACCATAGGAGACCACACCAGAGTTCTGGTTTGCTCTCTAGGAAGAAGGGGCACCAAGGCTGCAAAAACCTATACACTCTTAGCAGCAATAAGATTTGTATTGAAAAACGTGAAACTTGCTTTCCTGTAAGCCATGAAACCCTGTGGATTCCCACAGAATCTGGCAATCTCAAGATTTCCATAAAGTTTTAAAGGTGTACTTCTGCCTCACAGCTATGCTACATTCTTTGCTGTAAACTATGGATTACTCTCTCTTGAATCTTAGGATCTCTTTAAGCAGCAACTAAAGAGTCCTGTTTTCTTGTATCAGGCCAAAGGTTCGAATCCAGGCTGCCCCACCGCTTAGAAATTGAAGATCAATTTGAATCCAGGCTGCCCCACCTCTTAGAAATTGAAGATCAGTGGACTCAAGCCTGCAGCAGAACAGGTATCCTACTTGAAAATCAAGTAGGTCTTCTTGCTCCCTCATCAGTTATGGCTGTTGCCTAGCACTCTCCACCACTGCACTGCTTAGTAAAGCAATGCCAGCTACCCACAGGACCACCACCAACCCACTTCGTTATGAAGAGTGATAGAAAACAATGTAATAGAAGGAACAACATGGACCTTGCTGGTCGCAGCCAGTAGCCTCTTGCTAACCCTACTTACACACCCGGAGTATCCAAGGGACACAGCGAAAGCTGTTGGCCAGCTTCCAATTTTCAAGCAGAATTGAAGTGGCAAGATGGAAGAGCCTGCAGCAACTCACCATGGATCTCAGTCTGTTTGAAGTTTAAACCTTGCCTTAAGCTGCTATTCCTGCCAACCTAGCAGTTCAAAAGCAAGAAATTGCAAGTAGATAAATAGGTACCACTTTGGTGGGAAGGTAACAGCGTTCCGTGCGCCTTGGTGTCTAGTCATGCCAGCCACATGACCACGGAAACGTCTTCGGACAGCACTGGCTCTTCAGCTTTGAAACGGAGATGAGCACCGCAACCCTAGAGTCGGATTCGACTGGCTTTCGAGCAAGGGAACCTTTACCTTTTAGGCTGCTATGCATTCCCATGAACCACCTTTGAACTGTCCGAATAATTTGCCTCCCCTTAGTAATAAAAAGCAAAGTGAAATGTTGCCCAAATCTTGAAGGTTTTCCAAACTGTGTGAGAACTCTGGCATCACCCCTGTACCACCAAGAAACAAAGAACTGCAGAAAGAGTGCCATATATAAATGCAAAATTCTTAAAAGTACAGTGTAAAAAGACTAACTTATTCCTGACTTTATGGATTAATCACACCCAAAAAAACCATTGTACTCTTCAAAAACAGGAATTATAAAGGTGGTATACATGTATAAATACAAAATACCCTTTTATTTACAAAGCTTTGTATTGTTTTTCTGCAATTCTTCATTTCTTGGTTTTGATTTTTGTTGCAGTTGTTTCCTTTTGGCTTGATTCACACCTGTATCACCACATTCTTGAGTTACTACAAGGTCACCCTTATCTCAGAAATTGCTTCTTTACCTAACAAAAGTGTCATGGTGCAAAAGAACCACCCACTGAAGTGATAGCTGATAACCTGATTGGCAAAAGAGGCCCCAAAAAAGCTGATCCCAGTGGTGAAGGAGTTTGGTTACTTCCCAGTCGGCCTCTACTCACGTACTCAGAATGGCAATGCTTCCCCCAGCAGCCCTTGGGAGGGAGAAGGCATCGGGGGTGTGTGTGGAAGGAGACAGGAAAATCGACACTTTCCATTTCACGTTGAAACTCTTTGCAAGGCTGCTAAACTGGAGCTAAAATGCTCTTTTTTCCAAAAGAAGCAGCGGCCCAACTGGCTGAAGGCTAAATTTGAGACCTCCTGTTACATATTGCTGCATTAAACAGTACATAAAACATGACATGACATACCTAAAACTGAATACCGTAGTACTGAGAGAGGGTAAGCATCGGTCAAAGACAAGGTTAGTTAATAAGAAATTATGGCTAACCGCTGCTTATCTCCTCAGATGTGTTCTGCAGGCTGGATGTTTCCCAAAAGCTGAATTTCAGGAAGATCTGCTGATTCTGCTACTTCTTGTCCCGATACCTGCCTTTGATTAAAGGATATTGGAAGCCCACATATGTAGCTGTCTTGTACCGAATCAGACCATCAAGGTCCATATTGTCTACTCGGACTGGCAGTGGCTCTCAAAGGTCTCAAGCTGAAGTCTTTCACACCACCTATTGCATGGTCCATTTAACTGGAGATGCCGGTGGCTTGAGCCTGGGACTTTCTGCATGCAAAGCAAAGGCTCCCCCACAAAGCCTAGGTAAGCTCAACTGTCTACATACAATTGCAGTTTCTGAAAAGGCAACCATCAAAGCAAAATGGGTGCCAGTAGCTCAGAGACCTGTCCCACCTCAATCCATAGCCGGTTAATCTAGCCCTGCTTCTGACCTTCACCCACAATTGCAGCCTCAACAGAATGCAATAGACCTACACTGTTAAAGGAAAGAGCCTCCTCCTACTCTGTGACTAGGGGGAATGTCACATTACCCTTTTAAAGCTGGTTTTAAGCCGTTATTGATCCGTCTTGGAGTAAACGGGTAGAGGGCTGCCATTTCACACAAGCCTTTCCCCTACCGATAAAGAGCCGTCTCTGAAGCGGTTTGGCATTTCAGACTGCACCGCTTCCCCCCCCCCGCCCTTTTTCGCCCACGCGGGCAAAACATCTTTTTTTTTTTGAACGTTCATTTTAGAGCGCTATAACGCAACGCCAAAACAGCACTATAGCAACCCCACTGGAACGCCTGGGCTCCACTGG
Organism: Gekko japonicus; assembly: GCF_001447785.1. Taxonomy (NCBI): domain Eukaryota; kingdom Metazoa; phylum Chordata; class Lepidosauria; order Squamata; family Gekkonidae; genus Gekko; species Gekko japonicus. The sequence goes on along the minus strand of NW_015162512.1, from coordinate 583,477 downwards.
GATACATGAGATGACTACATCTGCCACCTGGAAACAAGTACCCCATTAGATACAGGCTTCAAGCGGGAGATCAGGGCATCACTGGTGAGACAGATGTTGCTAACCCAGCCTGATGTGCACCCATCCATGCCAAGAGGCGATTGGAAGGGGAAGTGACTGGCACAGAGCTGGGTCAGGTATAAAGGGCAGGGAGACAAGCCCCTTAATCTTTGTGGGTTGAAGTTGGTGAGTGGTAAGCTTGTCTGGTTACAGTGATTTTGTGTGACTGTGTGAAAGGCTACTGATCTATTAGTCATGGTCTCCATAACTACCTTGTTGCAACCCATCACCTTCCCCTGACTCATCTTTGGGCATGGAAGGGTTAGCAACATCTGTCTCACCAGTCAGTGATGCCCTGATCTCCCGCTTGAAGGCTGTACCCAATGGGGTACTTGTTTCCAGGTGGCAGATGTAACCATCTCATGTATCCCAGTGGAGTCCAGGCATTCCAATGGGGTTGCTATAGTGCTGTTGTGGTGTTGCGTTATAGCGCTATAGCGCTCTAAAACGAACGTTAAAAAAAAGGATGTCAATCGCTTACACATGCGAAAAAGGGCAGGAAATCGTGCTTCAGAAACGGTACAAGAAATTGAACACCTCTTGGAAGCAGTTTACAGGTAAAACGCTTCAGCCACGTTTCCTGAACGGGACAGAAGCGTTTCTGTCTGAAAGTGAAAATATATTCCGGTAGGGAACTGTTACTAAAACGGTTCTGTCTGAAATGTCAGACCAGAAACCGTTAGGGAACCATTCCTGTACTGGAATATATGGGCTGCCTGAAATTCCCCTAGGAAAACCACACACAAACAAAAACAAAATAACCAAACAAGGAAAGTTATTCCCACTTAACTTCAATGAAGTTCACCTTGCCGAAGTGGGATGTGTACCTGACATGTCAATCGTGTTAAGAAACTTCTGAACTGGGCCTCCTTCTTCAAGGGTACCACAGCTACTAAAGAAGGTAACGCCTCTCATCAAGTGTGTCTGGTAATTGAGAATGTGTGATTTCCCCTGCCAGAGAAAAGGACTGCATCGGCTTGCCTCTACGGAATATCTCTGAGAATAGACGATGCTGTCTTCAGTGTTGTTATTCTAGGCATCGCAAAGACTCCAAGAGGAAGCAACCAACAAACACAGCTCTCTCTCTAATGGGTTCGGAGGGAGAAAGAGCACTACACTCAACAGCACTACACTCAAACCTGGCTTAGGAGAGCCAGCATGGTGTAGTGGCTAAGAGTGGTGGAATCTAGAAGAACCGGGTTTGATTCCCCACGTCTCCGCATGAAGCCTGCTGGGTGACCTTGGACCAATCACGGTTCTCTCAGAACTAGGGTGTACATTCAGCAAAGGCCGAACGGAATGAATACCCAAGAAATACCTTATCGGTATTTTCCTGGTATTTATTGAGCTGGATCGGATTCTCTGGTTTGGCTACCAATAAGGTGATCCTGAATAAAAGCCAATCTTATTCAGGAAGAAAAGGGGGAATGGAGCCGAATAATTTCAGCAATACCGATTTCCCCCTAAACCCACTATAATACCGATATTGGGATTCCAGTATTGGTATATACCGATATTTCTTGGGTTTGGTATTCTCAAACCCCCAAAATACGGATTTGTTTTGCGCACACCCATATTCGGAACTTTCCCAGCCCCGCCTACCTCACAAGATGCCTGTTGTGGGGTGAAGAAGGGAAACTGATCGTGAGCCTCTTTGAGACTCCTTAAGGTAGTAAAAATCCGGGCATAAAAACCTATCCTCCTTCTTCTACTTGTGTTGGGCTATAGGCAGATCAGGAGACTGAAGGCAACCCCCCCCCCCCCAAGATAAACCATCAGTGGATAAGTTCTTAAAGCTCTCGCCAATTCTGGTGGGGAGAGAGTAGGAGGCACAGAAGTGCAAGCTGCAGTTCGTTACTAAAATGCAAGCAGGGTTTAGGCTCGACCAAGGAAAGGCTTGTGCCTGGGGCTTGGCTGTGATGCCAGAAACTTCACCGCTGCGGCTGTGCCAGTGATCTCAAGGGTCAATCAGTGCGGGCCCACAATGCCCCGTCTGCCTGCTAGACTGCGCTGAACTGGGAAACAGAGAAACCCCATCTGCTGGAGTAGAAAGCTTATGACCCAGCCTGCGTTCAGGAGGAGGTGCTTCTCCCAGCAGTCGAGACTACAGGGCCCCAGGAACCGCCGGGGAACTTCTCCCATCGAAGTCGTGCTTAATCAGAGCAGCAACCCAGGAACTGACAGCCTTCGGATACCGGCAGAAGTTCCAGATTAGGTACCCACAAGCTCTCCCCGTGCCACCGGGTCCCTTAGCCGAACAAGAAAGGGAACTCTGGCTTTTGCAAACGTTTATTGACTCATTTACTTCTCTTACCAGTTCTGACCTACCCTCTCCACCCACTCACGTCTCTCCCCCCCACCCACCCCAAAGCTCGACAAGGCAAGGCCTCCAGGTGTATTGCAGGGACATTTCCTTTTCAAACCCCTCCTTCCCCAGCATGGGGTGAGACGGGGAATGGTCTCTCCCCTGTTGAGGAGGAAGGGAGGAGAGAGAGAGGGGGGAGGTGGTGGTACAGGAGCCAAAACACAACACGACTAACATTAACGGGGAAGGACAAATTGGGACGTGGGGGGGGGGAGGTTAAGGCGCCTCAATAACATGACATAACTGCAAGGGCGGTGGGCGAGTGGGAGGGGCCACAGGAGGGGTGGGTGGGTTTCCGAGGCCCCCCGATGAGACAAAAACCAGAAGAGAACCAAAAAAAATAATAAAATCCTAGAAGGGTACAAAAGTTATTTCATGTTTTGAGTCACTTTAACCGTGAAGAAGGGTGGGGGAGGGAGGCGGACCCTCCCCCGCACTAACAGTCCGTGGCAGGCAGGCGGGTGGCGCTAGTGGAGGGGGGCCCGCTAGCGGATGGTGTAGCGCACGTAGGGCACCTCCGTGTCGTCCCCACTGTCGTCGTTACAGCACAGCTCAAAGACCAAGGCCTTCACGTGGCGGCCGATCTTCTTCTTGGAGACTCTGGTGACAATCTCCGTCATCCTGGGGGGGAGAGAAGAAAAGGGAGACGGGGGAGTCAGGACGGTGTCTGCCCAGAGGCCGCACCGTCTCTTCCCCGCACGCCCAAAGAAATACGTACGGCTGGTCGTGGCGCTCCTTCAGCTTCGCCGGCTGCATGAAGAACGAGTACAGCATGGAGACTCCCTGGGACAACATCGTAATCTCCAACTTGTGCTCTTTCTGCAGAGGGAGAGAAGGCAGGGTGTATGCACATGTGCCGCCACAGTCCTCCTTCCCCCCATCGGATCGCTTGCCAGACCACACGGGTGACCTTTCCAGCTTTTACCTTGAAGTAGGCCAGGAATTCGCGCAGCGTCATCTCCTGCCCGTCGGGCTGGATGCCCTGCACTTCAAAACGGTCCCACAGAGTCCATTCAGTGCTATAATACTGTAATGAGGACGAGATATGTCAGTGACAAGTTGGGCGTCCGCCAGGTTCCCTAATGGATCCTGCTTCTCCCACTGAGTCTCTACTCAAAGCCCGTGACCAGCCCCCTCCCCCCCGGATTATTATTTGTGCATGCAGGGAGAGAAAACAGACCACAAAAGTGGGAGGGCCCGATCCAGGATTCTGCACCCCCCCTTCCCAGCCCTTCCTCTAAGACTCTACATTGTTATTTGATTTGATTTACTTGATTTATATTCCACCTTTCTCCCCAACAGGGATCCAAAGTATCTTATAGTGCAGGGGTGGCCAAACTTGCTTAATGTAACAGCCACACAGAATAATCGTCAGGTGTCTGAGAGTCGCAAGACATGAACAGATATCACACACACGTTTTTATTGGAAAATAGGCAGATTTGGTTTTTATTAGCATTAAATTAGACTGTGTGAAAGAGCTGCAGTTTGGCCACCCGTTACAGTCTTTCTCTGGAAGCAAGGACCTCCACCATAGAGTACAACTTCCCTTTCTCCTGCAGCTGCCTAATGTCACCCCCCCGAACCCCCAAATCTTGCTCCAGGGAGTCCCGGGACAAGATTTGGGGGGAGGGAATCATTTAGGGCTGCTTCGGGAGGGGGCGAGCCACAAAAGTCATGCTACACTAGCAGACGTCCTTGCTCCTATGGAATTGCTGTGATGGATCTAACCCAAGGAGTTTGCTCTAGAGAAATGAAAACCGAGACCAGAATTGAAAAAAGACCAGGTGCCAGAAATAAACCTAGAAAGCTCCTGTACTTTAAAAAGTCGCCAGATACCTCACCTGATGTTTCCCTGCGGATATGGGAATTCCCCTGGGGAGTGAGAGGCAGCCACTGCCATTCATTTTTCCCCTCCCACCCATATAACCTACCCAGATTACTGCCAAGGAGTGGGTGTCGTCGGTCTATTCCCAACACATCTACCACAGCAAAGAAACAAACCTTCCTGAGTCTTCAGTAATACTAGCATTGTTGCTGGGGCAGTTAACTGCAGAGATGTAGGGAGCCTAGAGGGAGCATACCCTCCCACCGGGGCTGCCCCACCCATTAGCTCGCCCCATGATCCTAAGACAAACAGGGAACGCACATGGGAAGCCCCCCCCCCCCTCCACTCACCTTGTTCTTGGGGCAGGCAACGGGCTCAGAGAAAGCAAAGAAAGGCAACGCCAAGTTGAGGAAGCCATTCTTGAAGGACTCAAGTCGCTGGTGGCCCTGTATCACCTTGTAGAGTTCCAGACACACCAAGCCTACTACAGCTGCTGTCGTCGTGGCGATGGCGGGTATAATCTTCCCGGCGATCAACTTGCTCTGAAGAGACAAAGCACATGAATCTCAGCCTAAGTGGAAATCGTTCCCTCCTGCCGCTGATCAGTTTCGGTTTATTTCGATGTGGAGCAGAGGTCCATAAGTGGCTATGAGCCACAAGGTATAGATGGAACACTCTGTCTGGGGCAAGTGATGGTCTGTATCTTTTTAATTTTTATTTTTATTATTAAATTTATACCCCGCCCTCCCCACGAAGGGCTCAAGCCAGTTTACAGATAGGGCACTTTATGCCAATAAATAGAATAAAACACAATAAAACAAGATCATTAACAAGTGCTCTAAGATGTTACACTAATCAAAAAGATGGTGTTCGGCTGATGCTGTTCAGATAATATTGTCTATATCCCAGAACAACCGTACTGGACCACCGTGCCACTGCAATGTGATCTTCCAGGGCCATTCCGTTCCCAGTTGTTTGAGGGATCCTTGGGGCTTGGAGGGCAACAGCGGGAGGGCTTCTGGAGTTCTGGCCCCACCGGTGGACCTCCTGATGGCACCTGGGTTTTGGCCACTGTGTGGCACAGGGGGTTGGACTAGATGGGCCAGTGGCCTAATCCAACATGGCTTCCCTTATGTTTTTATGATACAAGGTCAGCTTTAAAAGTGTTAATAAAAACAATGAAGCAAGAGCGAAGAGGGACCAAGTCGAGCCTACCTTATGCCGGTCAGCAGGAGGAATATCGTAGTTCTCTGCCCGCAGGTTGGACGCAGCCACAATGAAATCCATGTGGAAGTTCGTGTCATCATCCTGAAATGTAACGTGAGTGAAATGGCTATCATGCCTTTTGCTACTGCCGCAGCACCCGCTTTCCCCTGGGGAACTGCTAACGGAGCACAGATGTTTCTGGAGTGGCATGAGAAAGCTACGGAATGACTTCGAAGAGGTTATCAACACAGACAAAACAGGAACTCAGCTGCCTGGTTAGAGTTCTGGAGGCCTTACTTCAAAAAGGATGTGGACAGAATGGAGCCGGTGTAGAGGAGAGCGAGGAGGATGATCGAGGGCCTGGAGAAAGGCTGGAGGACCTGGGAATGTTTCATCTGGAGAAGAGGAGGTTGAGGGGGGACGCAATTGCCCTCTAAGTATTTGAAGGGCTGTCTCTTAGAGGAGGACAGGGACCTGTTCCTGTGGGCAGCAGAGGATAGGACTCACAATAATGGGTTTAAATTAAGGGTGGGAAGGTACCAGCTGGATGTCAGGAAAAACTTTTTCACAGTGAGAGCTGTGCAACAGTGGAATCAGCTGCCTCGGGAGGTGGTGAGCTTCCCCTCACTGGCAGTCTTCAAGCAGCGGCTGGACAAGCACTTGTCAGGGATGCTCTAGGCTGATCCTGCCATTGAGCAGGGGGTTGGACTAGATGGCCTGTGTGGCCCCTTCCCACTCTGTGATTCTAGGTCAGACTGAGCTTCCAAAGAACACTCGAGAGCGGGTTAGATTAAACTGGATACCCACGGCATGGTGCCCACCAAGTGTTTTAGAAAGTGGGTGTGGCCACACTGGCCAGGTGGGGCTTTTGCCCAGCAAAAGTTGTTATTAGCCACTGGAAATTTTATTTGCTGTGCCAATTTGCTTTGTGGCTTTGACGGCACTAGGGCTTCACTGTGTGACTGAAGGCAAGCTGTGGCAGCCACTTTGTCCCTGTGCACACCACGCTACATGAGAACCTCCAAAAGTGACCACAGGCTCAGAAAGGTTGGGGACATCCCCCCCCTTCCCCCCGGATTACATCAATCCTTACCTTTTCAAAATCGACCGGAAACATCCTGAAGTCTTGCAGTTGCTGGGGACTTGGGAGTGAAGATTTCAGTTCCTCCAGCCGGCTGTCGTCTGGGGAAGGAGAGCAGACGAACCTTAGGAAGGACACGTGCGGCCTGATGCCACATTCCTCTCAGCAGCCCGTGGGACTCGCCGAACGACCAGCTGGGAAGCGGCTGCAGGGCTCTCAACTAGTTTGTGCAGCTAATCCCAGAACCACCGTCTTGCAAAGAGCTTATTTGGTCAGTGATTCTGGCAGGACGTTAACCGCCCTTTTCGGTGGGAAACAAGAATCCGCCTCTGCGTAAACCTAAGCCACGAGGAGACACCCCGCTGCCCCCCGAAAGACACAGCATCTTCTCCCTGCTACCCTAGGAAGGCAGAGGGCTCTTGCCTCTGCAGCTGCCATTCTGTTCTTACCGACTGAAGCGTTGGCGTTCTGCAGCTCTTGGTCGGAGATGTGGATGCGCACCCCCGACTTGGGAGTGAATTCTGGGACCTGGACCTGGCGCAGCAGCTCCGCGATGGCCGCCCTGTCCCTGGTGCCTGTGATGCCGTAGGTCTGTGCAAACAAGTTCGCACCTGCCACCACATAATCCATGTGCAAGGGCTGTGGGAGGGGACAGAGACAGGAGGATAAGCGAGGCAGGCGGTTCCTCTGAGAGTCCTCCCCCCCCCGTACAGCAATGACGCTTGTGTTCACGGAACCCCCACTACACCCACGTAGTACCACTCTGTTGTGCATACTACACCAGCGTAGTACCTTCAGTCCCCAAAAGAACACTGAGATCAGCTGATGACTTGCTGGTGACCCCCGGCTCTAGGGAGGTCCAACGGTCCTCAACTAGGGTCAGGGCCTTTTTGGTTCTGGCCCCGACCTGGTGGGACTCTCTGCCGAACAACATCAGGGCCCTGAGGGAACTGATGCAATTCCACAGGGACTGTAAAAGCAGAGATGTTCCACCAGGCTTTTGACCTGAGGGCGGCAACGGTTAAGACTGGCACCCTCTTTTTCTTCCAATAACCCCCCAACGTCCCCTTCCCGGCCCTGCTGCGCAGACGGCACTGTAGCCCGCAAAAGGGGTTTCTGTCACTATCTGGACTGGTTAACTGACTGGTGTATTGTGCCAATTTTATGCTGATTGTATTTTAACTGCTTTTAAAGCTGTAAATCGCCCAGAGCCTGCTTGCGGGGTTGGGCGATTCACAAATCTAATAAAATAAAAATAAATGAAAATAAAGCACTCCGGGGGTGTTTTGTTGGATTCACGCTCTTGTTTTCAGTGCAGTTCTTGACATTCAGCTAGCTGTGCCGGCCCCCAACCCCCTCTGGTTTTCTTCCACCCCACTGCAAAATCCTTACATTGTTGGTATCGAAGGTGAGGGCGTGAGGGCATCGCTTGGGACCCGACCAGAAGAGGGTTCCCGAGTTGGTTTTCTGAAAAAGAACGGGGGGGGAGAGGTATTGATGAGGACTGCCACAAAGCACAGGGACTGCTGCCTATACGACCACACTGATGCCTATCATGGAGTTTGGTCCATACTAGGAAGTTTCTAAACAATTTAACATGTCGTGTTTAAATACTTATCGTTTTGTTTCAGCTGTTTTAGATTGCTGTGGTCCAAACCCTATTTGCACTGTTTCCCCCCCCCATATTTTTATTGAGTATATATTACATTTTCATACAGATATTTCTTTCCTAATATATTATACTCCTTTTGAAACTAAAACAAAACGACACTGAGGTGGCAGATCGTCTGTTTATATCTTAATCCAAATCTTATTCATAACCTCTTTTTCTTATTTCCTTATATTACCCGTTTATAATACCACCGTGCGACTTCCTCTATATCATATTCTATTCTATTCTATTCTATTCTATTCTATTCTATTCTATTCTATTCTATTCTGTTCTATCCTATCCTTCTTGTGTCTTCTTCAGTACCTAGAAAAGAAAGCTGGACGGGGTTGCCTCCGATCCCTACAGCAGGAGGGTAGCCGCCACCCTTTTGCACTGTTCATGGGATGCCCCATCCTGTTGATTGTACTTGACCTACATCGGGGTGTCCCCAACCTTTTTGAGCCTGCGGGCACCCTTCGGAATTCTGACACAGCACGGTGGGCGCAGGTCCCAAATACTTGGCACAGGATGCAGAGCCATCCGTAAAATGGTTGCCTCAGCTTACCCCTTAGTCACGCGGCAAAGAGCCTTGTACTGTGGTGGTGGCAGCTGCTGACAAGGCAACGTTTTTTAAAATCTGCACAGTCAATCAGATCTCCAGCGGCCAATCAGAAGCCTTGCTGGGCAAAAGTCTCACCTGGCCCCGCCCACAAACATGAGGCAGGCTTCAGGAAAGGTGCTGGCGCACACCACGGCACCCAGGGACGCTATGTTGAGGACCCCTGGCTTACACTATGCAATTCATCTTGCGTCTCAGAGAGAAAGGTGGACTGTAAGTAACCTAAATAAATAGTTAATACTGGTAAAAGAAGGAGCTGGGGCTATGGCCACACTGGGGGGCACTGCAATCGTAGCTAACTCACCTGGTTTGGAGGGAAATTGTGCAGCAGCTGACGAATGTTGTTGCAGTACTGGGTATGCCAATGATTGCATGCCCAGGCTATGCAGTCCGCCCACGTCTTAGGCCGGTCAGTCACCAAGCTCTTGTAGACAGCTTCTAACACCTCCAGAGGTTGGGTGCCAGGCAGTTTCTGGGTCCGTTCCATGAACTTGGCGTCTCTAGAGGAAAATGGGAGTTGAGTCAGCGATCTTCCCATTTCTCTGACCTTTTAGATGATTTCAGAACTGGCAGAAACAGCAAAGTCACGCCCTAGGTGCTTGCTCGCCAAGCAGCCCGTGTTTTATTAGCACTCCATCGGGTCAGCATTAGACATCATTAGACCGGCCATTTAATCTTCTACTGATGTGCAGAACTCGGCTTTGGCTTCCAGTGTGGAGTCCAACTGGGACCCCGGCCAGCCGCGTCTGGGACCAAATACACAACAGGAGATCTTACTTACGTGATGTACTGGTTGACATTTTCTGCAGGCTGCTTGAAAAGACCTTCAAATTCATCACGGGCCCACTGTCTCAAAAAACAAACATTTAACTGATTAACAATAAAAAGTCCCATTTCAGCTACAAACAAAGATGGTAGACAGGCCAGAGTTTTTATATTGCACACTAGCATCTAAGCCAATCTGTGCCATACACTGTTGCAGGGGCCCCTAACCTTTTCTGACCCTCTGGGCACATTTGGAACGGGTGGGTGCAGCCACAAAATAGCTGCTGCAGCTTACCTTCAGTCACACAATGAAGGTCCTTGTGCCGTGGTGACCGCTGCTTCCAATGCAATATTTTTAAAAAATATGCACAGCCAATCAGAAGGCTTGCTGGGCTAACATTCCAACTAGCTCAGCCCACTCTCTAGAGACAATTGGCGGGCACCAAGCTGGGGACCCCTGCACTGGTGCATAATGGTTACTTTATGTATTTAAACATGCTTATTCCACCTTTCCTCAATAGGAACAGCTAAAGAAACTCAAACAAAAAGTATAGAAATGGCACCTGAACAGGTGGAGAAGGGTCCGGCCTCCTGTCCATGAGGCAGGAAGCTGTACGTGGAGATGGGTGGGAAAAACCCAACCTTCTCCTCCTGTTGTCAGGAAGTACACTCAGCCAAGAATACAGGAGAGGCCTGCTCTGCCAGCCATTACCCCATTGGATCTTGAAACTGGAGTCGCGACCCAACACTGACCTGCAGGGTGTGCTCGATGGCATTGGGAAAGTTCTTCAGAGTGCAGATGGGGATGGACTTTTCGGGCGGGTCCTGGCTGGAGCTGTAGGACTCTGTCAGGAAGGGGATCACCACCTGGATGTTCCCTTTGGTCCCCAGCGTCCCCGATTCCAGCAGGGGCTTGCGGTAGTAGACACAGCGACGGTCCATGTACATCCCTGGTGTGAGGGATGGGAAAGAGGGGTCACACAGGCACAAAAGAGCTAAAGACTGTCAGACAGGGCAGTATGGGAGATGAATGTTTTCCACTGGGATCAGGTTCTGGGCAGATCCTGCTACTGATTTCTCAACTCTTCCCTCTGATAAATATAGGGATGCCAGCCTCGGGTGGGACCCGGGGATCCCCCGGAATTACAACTTATGTCCAGGGTTCCCTCTAAGCTGAGTGAGTGTGAGCTAGCTCATAGTTTTTTAGCCTCCGGCTCACACACATTTTTGTCTTCGCTCAGGAAGGGATGGCTCCAGAGCAAACTAATTTATGCAGTAGCCAAATCGCTCGCTCACAACTTTAGTGCCAGGAGCTCACAAAGTGGAATTGTTGCTCACAAGACTAAACAGCTTTGAGGGAGCATTGCTTATGTCCAGACTACAGAGATCAGTTTCCCCTGGAAAAAACGGATGTTTTGGACTCTATGGCATTGTACCTTCCTGAGGTCCCTGTCCTCCCCAAGTTCAATTCCAAATCTCCAGGAGTTTCCCAACCTGGACCTGGCAACCCCCCCCCCCCCCGGTTGCTGGCAGTGGCCAAGGGGGACCTGGCAACCCTAAATAAATATTCTCACAGAAAACACGACCATGACTAGGATATGCAGACAAGATCCCACTCTTAGATGCTCTTTTTAAACTGAAGAGATCATGGAATCCAATAATTAGCAGAGTTACAGGAGACAGCAAGGGACTTTTCCTTTCCTCAGTACTGCCTCACAAATCTGCTTCTGGCAGCGCAGTCAATCCTCTGCGCACAAAGTAAAAGCAGTGAAACCGAAGCTAGACTACATGGGGCTGGGCTTGCAGCTGCCGCCCAAAGAAAGATATCTGGGGCACAGAACGGGAAAACCAGCCACTCGTGGATACGCACGGGCATCTACATTGTCCAACGCATTTGCCACTCCATCAAGGTTCTCAAAGAAGTCATCATCATAAACACGTTCAGTGTCGGGGCCCACGCGGTCTTGGTGGCTCACAATGTTGATGTGTGGGTTCATTTCTTTCACAGAGGCAGCCGCTGTATCTGATTTCATTTTCTGCATAGATGGAGAAAGAAAAGTCACTTTCAGCAGGGGTTAAAAGAGAACCAGGGCGCTGCAGGTCAGCCGCAACTGTAGCTGGGTTTCTTCTGAACATCTATGTCCAGAAGTAACCCAACATCTGACATATCAGGTACAACCAGCGTGCAGCACAAACCAAGACCGATTCCATCCCTTACTTGTGTCTGCTGGGGGCGCAACCTAAACTTTGTCCAAAATTTGTTCGATCCCCCACACTGGGGCAAGTGTGGTTTCCTCTTCTACTGAGGTTTAATCTTCTACTGATGTGCAGAACTCAGCTTTGGCTTCCAGTGTGGAGTCCAACTGGAACCCCAAGCCAGCTTCGTCTGGGACCCTCCCAGCCAGCCGCATCTGGGACCCTCCCAAAGTAACCATCTCTTCATCAGTCACCATATCCACTACCCACCAGACTTTCTTCTCAACAATATCCACATCTTTCTCTGTTTTTATTTCCCCTTCCTTCTTGACCTCTGCCATCTCAATCCTGGCCCCAAATAAAAGAAAAAACCGGCAGCCTTGTCCACGATTATGGGTCACCACATGCAAATATCCAGAGCTCCCCTTCCTGTTGCAAACACTGTTGTATCTTTAGACACCAGTACTTAAGAGTGTTTGCCAAGGGTCCTTTGCTACACTTTGCTACCCCCTCCCCTAAAGAAAAGCCCCAGCAAATGGCACTGACCGTCACATCCCAAGGCCGGAATAGGAACTGCCTGTTGAGGTTGGATTTCTCAATGGTGTCCATGTCCGTCACAACTATTTCTCCGCCTTGACCGCAGCCCAGACCAATCATGGCAAAGTTCTTCAGCAGCTCGCAGCCAATGGCACCGGCACCAACCTAAACGACGCGGGAAAGAGCCAGGATGTTAGCAGGATGCTGGGCTGGAGACGCTAAGAAACAGAAGAAGAGACTGCTGCAAGGACTCACCAGGAAGTACTTCTGCTGACCCAGCTTAGCCTGCAGGTCGCTGCCGAAGACGGCAATCTGTCCATCGTATCGGCAGTGTTTCTGTCAGAACAGAACAGAGGCATCTTTTACCCCAAGAACTGGACTTCTCTGTTCTCCCCAGGCCTGTTGTTATTCCCAAAGCACAGCTCATAATCTCTGGGAGCCTCGTAACTCTGCCGAAATGTCTTCTGTGAATCCTGAGTTGCAAGCTCTGCTCCTACCCCTGACAACTGTCTCAAACCCTACACCGGGTTACTTACAGGGGTGCAGTTCTCCTCCGTCAGTAGGGCGTCTTTGTTTTCCTCTGGCAGGCACTCCAGGGCATCAAAGTATAGCCACTGAGCGATGGGCATGAATTTCCCCGAACACGCCTGAAGCAGAAGCAAGGAGGAAGAAAGAGTCACAACACGGGCATGGGCCCCCCGTAATCCAGCTTCCTCTACACTGGGCCAGTCTTCTACTATGAAGAAGAGACTGGATTTATACCCCACCCTTCACTACCCGAAGGAGTCGCAGAACTGCTTACAACCTCCTTTCCCTCCCGCTCCCCACAACAGACAGGTGGGGCTGAGAGAGCTCTTTTGAGAACTGCTCGTGAGAGAACAGCTCTGAAAGAACTTGCGACTGACCCAAGGTCACACCAGCAGCTGCATGTGGAGGAGTGGGGAACCAAACCCGGCTCTCCCAGATTAGAGTCTATTCTCCTAACCACTACACCAAAGTGGCTCTCCAAACAGCCGAGGTGGGCTAGGTTTGCTAAGCCCACTCGCATCAGCCCTTATCTCCCACCCCACCCCAGCTGCCAAATACGGGGCCCCTGGTTGAGGGGGACAACCAACAGAGAGGGAGGAAAGAGTTTGCTCAAGCTGGAGAAGGGCTGGGAGCAGAACACAGGGGGCCTACCCCAAGCCGCGTAACCCATGCAGCTTTCTAAGGGTACTCTTGGGAGTCTGGTGTCACCTTCATGACTTCCTGTGCAGCCAGTCCTCCGACAAAGGCATTGATGGGGGCCAGATCCCCGGTAGCCTGGAAGGCCAGTTCTTTGACGACGTCCTCATTCAGCTGCTCTTGCTTAAGGGGGGGTGCTGCCTGTTCATTCAGTTCCTTGGTCAACGTCAGCACCTCAGCAGCGTCTGCCTGAGGAGGGCGGAAGGGAAATCAGACAAAGGCTGACGGGCGGTGTGTGTGTGTGTGTGTGTGTGTGTGGAAGCCCCACACAGCAACCAGTACAAACGGAACTTTCCAGAAACGCCTATCGTTGTCAGTCAGGTTGTAGGCCAACTGTCTCCCACAAGTTACATGAAGCTGCCTTATACTGAATAAGACCATCGGCCCATCAAGGTCAGTTATTGTCTATTCAGACTTACAGAGGCTCTCCAGGGTTTTAGGTGGAGAACTGGTAACGAGAGAGGTTATTGTTTTAATTTTATTTTTAATTTTATTTATTTTTACATTTATATCCCGCCCTCCCCGAAGGCTCAGGGCGGCTCACAAGGGGCATAAATGCCCAAGTTAAAACAATAGAACAATACAAAACAGCATAAAATACAATAAATACAATTCACTAAAAATTCCTTCCACGGTGCTCCAAGGATATTTAACTATAGATTCAAGATGGGGTTCCAAGATAACTTATGCTAAGCAACAACAGTGATGATAATAATATACAGTAACAGCAATATACGTCCCTGCAGCGCTGTCATATGCCAGGAACGTCTCGTCTCACACCCCCAGTATTGTCCGCTCCAGAGATGGTCAATTTGCGGAATTAAGAAGAAGGGGGGGGGGTTTGCAGATAGAATAATGATGGCGGATGATGGTGGCAGCGGCTCCTACTCGAAAGCCTGGCGGAAGAGCTCTGTTTTACAGGCCCTGCAGAACTGAACCAGGTCATTTTTAAACCACAAATTTCCCATTGAGACTTAAGGAGGGTTACAAAATATGAAGAGCCATTCGATCAGACAGCAAACGCCTCCAATGAATGATGAAACAGGACAAGGACTACGGAACGGGGAAACCATGCAAACGAAAGCCAGACTAAGGCAGGACGTACCGCTATGAAGAAAAGGGGTTTCCAAAGGGGGTTTAATCTATATGCAAAACATAGCATAAGGAAAACTGGATTAGATTTATAGAATGAAAACTGGTGGGAGGAACGTTAACCATTTGAGATATGCAGATGACATCACGTTACCAGCAGAACATTATGATGAACTGAAATGACAGTGACTGAGAGGTGATATGATAACCATCTTCAAGCACTTGAAGGGCTGTCATATAGAGGATGGTCTAAAGTTGTTTTCTGTTGACCCAGAAGGTCGGACCAGAACCAACAGATTGAAATTAAATCAGGAGAGTTTTCGGATGAACATTAGGAAGAACTTCCTGGCAGTTAGAGCTGTTCCTGAGTGGAACAGTCTTCCTTGGGCGGTAGTGGGCTCTCCTTCTTTGGAGATTTTCAAGCAGAGGCTAAATGGCCATCTGACAGCAATGCGGATTCTGTGAATTTAGGCAGATCATGAGAGGGAGGACAGGAAGGGTTGCCTGCAATGTTCCCTCTAAGCTGAGTTAGTGTGAGCTAGCTCACATTTTTTTAACCTCCGGCTCACAGATTTTGGTCTTAGCTCGGGAAGGATGGTTCCAAAGCAAACTGATTTATGCAGCAGACAAATCGCTCGCTCACAACTTTAATGCTGGTAGCTCACAAAGCAGAATTTTTGCTCACAAGACTCCACAGCTTAGAGGGAACACTGGTTGCCTGAGTGCTTAGTTCTTGTGGCCCTTTCTTACACACCCAAGGAAATGCTGATTGCCACTCTGGGGTCGGGAAGTAGTTTTTCTCCAGGCCAGTTTGGTTGGAGATCCTGGAGGTTTTTTGTCACCTTCTGGGAGTGGAACAATGGTCCCTGGGTGCGTGTGTGTGTGTGGGAGGTATTTGTGAATTTCCTGCATTGTGCAGAGGGTTGGACTAGATGACCTCAGAGTTCCCTTTCAACCTTATGATTCTATGATAGGTTAAAGCAGAAAGTGCCAAAGCAGGATTACTGCTGAAACATCAAAAAGACAATAGTAATGACTAGTAAGAAATGACATGTTTAAGGGTGATGATGAAGAAATTTAAATTGTTCAAAGATTCTCTGTTCCTTGGCTCCATCATCAACCACAAGGGAGACTGCAACCAAGGAATCAGAAGGACACTGAGCCCGGGAAGGGCAGCCACGAAGGAGCTAGGAAAGATCCTTTACTGTAAGGATGTGTTGCTGGTGACCAAGATCAAGGTAATTCAGACCACAGTATTCCCCCATTACTCTGCATGGGTGTGAAAGGTGAGCCATGAAGAAAGCTGGCAGGAAGAAAGTCGATTCATTTGAAACGTGGGATGGGAGGAGAGCTTTATGGACTGCCAAAAAGACAAATAAAGGAGTTCTAGATCAAATCAAGCCTGAACTCTTCCTGGAAGCTGAAATGATCAAACTGAGGCTTTTGTACTTTGGCCGTATTATGAGAAGACAAGACTCATTGGCAAAGACAATAATGCTAGGAAAAATGGAAGGCAGCAGGAAAAGAGGAAGACCCACAAAATGAGATGGACTGACTCCATCAAGGAAGCCACAGTCCCTCAGCTTGAAAGACCTGAGCAAGGCTGTTAACAAGAGGACATTGTGGAGTTCATTAATTCACAGGGTCACCATACGTTGGGAGTAACTTCACAAACACACACACACCCTAAACAGTAAAATAGATTACAATACTATCCCTTATAGAAGCAACGGCCTGTGCTGTTCCTTTAATACTACTGTTCTAATCACTTTGTAAAATTGTCCTTCTGAACGGTTCTGCTTCACACATTCTGTGAAATGATGGAAGAGCAGGACATTTGCTGACTACCTTAGGCAGGCCGCTACACAAGATGGGAACCACCACAGAGAATGCATATGTGAGCAACCGGTAGCTGGTTTTACCCCTTTGTAGAGTGGTACCTTCAGTTGCTGTGGATGGAATGCGAGACCTGCTGCGTACTAAGCAGATGCTCTAACCAATGAGCCACCAGTCCTCCCAAAGTCCAGGCATATTATCTAATATGGCCGTTAACTACAAGAACTGCCACCTGGATCTGCCTCCAGCTTGTTTTCCTTAAAATTTTCTATCCTGTTATGGTTACAGAAATGAAGCCAAGTCTATCTGCATGAGAGTATGCTTTAAGGACAGAGGCTCTCTTTCTTCAAGGCTACCTGTCTCTCCCCCCTTCCCTAGCTATTCACCAGGAGTGCAACCAAGGATGCAGTCTCCCAGGAGCACAGAAGCAGGCCAGAATGTGGTACGGGGCAAAAAACAGCCACATTTAGCATTTATTCAGCTTCTATTTACAGCAAGAACCCACCCATCCCCCCTTTTAGGTCTATGAATGCATGCATAGGCAGTGCCTATTGACGTTCCTTTCAGAAGCCAAAACAGTTGCTGAGTAGGTAGGTACTCATGGATAGCCACTTTCACAACTACAGATCAACCAGAAAGAGTGGCATTTCCTCCCATCCCCGGCATAAGGCTTGCAGCAGACCTGGAGGCAGCTGTTTCAAGGTGGGAACCTCCTGCCAATGGCTGGTCCCACAGGGAAAAGGTCTTGCTCGCTTTCTTGAAACAGGGGGCAGGTGCCACTTGGGGAAACAGAAGAGCCACAGGTGGCATGCCAAGGAGCCACAGGGGGCTCTGGGTCACTGGGTATCACTGCTCTAGAGTCTCTCCTTGTGACTAGCAAAACAGAATAATGTAAAGTAGCTAAAAAGGGGAGAGAGAGGGAATTATGCAAAAACAGAATTATGGGATTTGTTCAGCTTGTTTAATTATACACGGTTGCAGGATTTTGCTTTGCTGGGTCTGGACTTGGGACTGCCTGGATGTAGAACTTTTGAAATTTCTGTAACAAAGGCCTGCTCTTGTTCTGCTTCACATATGTGACCAGTGCCAGTTATCAACATCTGTCTGTTTTCCCTGCTCTTGCACCACAGCAAATAAAAGGCAGCTGTGCCAAAACTGAGGGATTAGATTCAAAATAAAGCAAAGCAGCAAGACCGGCATGATTACGTAAAAGGTAGCCAGCATTATTTCCAGAATGAGTTTTGCTTGTTATGGGAGTCTGATTCCGTGGCTACTATGAATAGACTCAGCTTCAGAACACCGGGGGGGGGGGGGGGGGGGGGAACAACCACATACCAAACTATCACCAGGAAAGAGACTGTCAGTTCTGAACATATCTTACTACCAATGTCTTTCCCAAACAAAGCTATAGGACGGAGCTTCAACTCTTCATAAAACCTTAACACCTAGGTAGGCTGAGCCTGCAGATATTTTAAAGTAACCTGGGGAGACTTCGAAAGCTTCTCCTACCTGGTTACGGGGCTTGGGGAAATGGCCATGCTTCTTGTGGAATTCATGCAAAGCCTGGAACCCAAAGTGCAGCTGGGCTGGCCTATCAAACTTGCCAAAGTCGGTGAGTATGAATTCTGGCTCTTGCAGGGAACGACGTAGAGATTTCTAGGAGAGAGAAAAATGGGTTTAGCGTGCTCCTCCTTCTTCAGGTCTCCTGCAGAGCAAGCACTTCCTTTGAACACAAAGGCACTTATCGTTTCAGATTCTGTAGCACAAACCTGCAACATTTCAGATTCTGTTGCTCAAACCTGTACTGAACCGGCTGTCTGAGACCTGGATAACACAGCATTTCGCGGCAAACAGGCTAGCAGAATCAAACCAAAGAGATGAGACCCATGCACAGGATCACTTCATTGTCCGTGGCTAAGTGGAGAGCACAAAGCTCTCAGTCTCCAAGTGTACATTCCAGAAGCCTCCAAAGAAATTGCATAAGGAGGTCAAGAGGTCCAGGAAGTTCCAAGACAAGGGCAATCACCAACCATGAGAAATCTGCCCTGTACTAAGACATTAAGAGGGCACAGCCTTGTTGAGAAAGACACTTACAAAGCTAATCTTCTTTGGCATCTTAACCTGGGTGACGATGCCACCGCGTACATAGTCCGAAAAGCTGGAGGTATCACCAATGCTGAATGTGTAGGGGCCTGGAAAAGAGAAAGTGTACATCCGCACTTGTTTAATCTACAAAACAGAACTAAACAAACAAACCATGAACAAAGTCTGAGTCCAGCGGCACCTTTAAGACGAACAAAGTTTCATTCTGGGTATAAGGTTTTGTGTGCATGCACACTTCTTCAGATACATTAAAATAGACTTCCTTACATATAGGTAGAGAAAGGGGGGGGGCTTAGTTGCCAGGAAGGGCTAGAGTCAAGATACATAAGTAACAGAGAGAGAAGTATAGCTGAGTTTGGATTAAAGCAGTAGGTAAGACTTGTGAATAGCAGCAAATCAGATACAAATACAAGAGTTAACAAACAGATGTGAGAACGAAGTCTGAGTCCAGCGGCGCCTTTAAGACCAACAAAGTTTAATTCTGGGTATAAGTGAGAATTAAGTGACTTAGCATATGTAGTGAGATAAGAACCTGATATCTCTGTTAAGCCCTGGGGGTTCCATTGTCCTGAGTGTTGTAACATAGTAGTGTCAGA
Source organism: Gekko japonicus (assembly GCF_001447785.1). Lineage (NCBI taxonomy): Eukaryota > Metazoa > Chordata > Lepidosauria > Squamata > Gekkonidae > Gekko > Gekko japonicus. The sequence goes on along the minus strand of NW_015162512.1, from coordinate 564,281 downwards.
ACTACAGCATCATTCTGGGCTCGCAACACCAGCAATCACCTCAGTCCATCACATCCCAGGGGGAGCACAATAGTTATAGTTATAGTTATAGTTAAAAGACCTAAAACAAATGGAAGCATTTCAATTTCTCTCTAACAATAGTAAAATTGAACTGTTTCACAATGGGGGAAGGAGCTGACTCGGGGATGCTATGCCCCCTTTCCCTGTACAATATAACCAAGGAGGAAAACAAAAAACAGATTCCCCCCCAATTTGGCTGCGACTGATTTGAATGGGGAGAACAGAGCTCCCTTGGGTGCAGAATAAGAGCACAAAAGGGACAAAAAGGGGGGGGGAATGACTCTGGCATTTTGGAGTTGGAATAGACTCATTAAGGAACTGATAGGCAAAGCCCGAGCTGATTATTAGGTTACAGGCTTCTGAGAAATGAAAGAAGCAGAGAGGAAAGAGGAGGTGGTATGAGGGTAAGGCTATCCTGTCCAATTTTAGTTAGATTCAAATCCAGTAGTACAGAGACCCACAAGATTTTCAGGGTATAGGCTTTCAAAAGTCAAAGCTCCCTTCATCCTGACCTGGATAGCTCAAGCAAGCCCATTCTCATCAGATCTCAGAAGCTAAGCAGGGGCGTCCCTGGCAAGTGCTTGGATGGGAGCCCTCCAAGGAATGCCAGAGGTAGGAGGTGGGCTTTATTCAGCCATCTCTCTGAATAGCCTCCAGGCCCCACCCAAGGCCACCATGACTTCCAGGTGTGCACACACTCCCACGCACACATAAAAAACACAAACAAAGGTCAAAGCTCCCTTCAGATACAAGTATAAATGGAAATCTCCGAGTCCTTCTAGTCAAAAGGTGGGAGGGATGTTGTGAAGTATGCAAAAGGTACCATTGCCTATCATAACCAGCTTGATTAGAATCCCTTACAACATCCCACCCACCTTTTCTGGCGAGAATAAAAGGACTCGGGGATCTCCATTCCTACTTGTATTTGATGAAGGGAGCTTTGCCTCTCGAAAGCGCATACCCCGAAACTCTAGTTAAGTCTCTAAGGTGCTACTGGACTGGAATCTGTTTTACCGCAGACCAAAACGGCTACCCTCTGAAATGGTCCAATTTTAGTTTCTGACATGCGTAAATCTACTGTAACCCATGCAGATGCTCTAGGACTGGGAAACCCAGATAAGAAACACAAACAACATACAGGGCAATCTAGACAGATTCCCCCAAAACACTCCGCAAAAGCATTACTGACAACTTGGGCAGCCTCGCCACACAATGAAAGCCACCCCCAACAGAGACCCTATTCTGGCAAAAACTAAGCCCTGTCCTACTCAGCTGAGTGTCAAACTTGGGCATTTGACCAACTGTACCTGTTTGTTTTTTTCTTCCCAGCGTATTATGCTCTTTGTATCTCTTCTGCTCCCTGCACCTAACCAGTGTTCCCTCTAAGCCAAGTTAGTGTGAGCTAGCTCACAGTTTTTTAGCCTCCGGCTCACACATTTCTGTCTTAGCTCAGGAAGGGATGGCTCCAGAGCAAACTAATTTCTCCAGTAGCCCAATCGCTTGCTCACAACTTTAACGCCGGTAGCTCACCAAGTAGAATTTTTGCTCACAAGACTCCACAGCTTAGAGGGAGCATTGCACCCAGCCATTTGTTATTCCTGCCTCCTTATCGCTCGCCTGCCATTGCATTCCTGAGGGGGGGGAGGGAGTGCCGGTAGAATTTAAGGGAGGCTAGCTTCGGTAAGTCTTCTATGGCGCCTCGAAGACATCTTTCACACGGGAAGTGTCCCTTGAAGTAGAGTCCGTGTTTGGCTCTAGTGAGTGACTATATATATATCTTTCATGATCTTTGTAGTATTGCTGACATGTATGAATGGAATTTTGGGGGGTTGATTATATGATGCTTTCTCGCCTTTGCACGTCAGTCCTGACGAAGAATCTGTGCCCATAAACATCTCAGATCTCTAAATAAACCTCTCTCTAAAGAAAGCGTGTGCGGACAGTGATTTGACTGGGAACCTGGCACTGAGGCACCAACGGAGGTCTCACCGAGCACTTTGATTTCCATGGGTTCACTGCTGTTGAGTTGTGTCATGCCCTCCACTTCAGTGAAGGAAACAAAGTCCCCGCTCTCAAAGCCATGCCGGGCTTCATCTAGGCAGGTTACCTCTCCGGGGCATCCCTGTACAAAAAGAAGGGGGATCAATGCAAGCCAGGGGAAGATCTTCTTGTAAAAGAAACAAGGGAATCTCACAGGGACCCCGGCTTCCATCTTCAGGAAGGAATTACCTTGGTGACCATGGAGACCATAGCACTGAGCGGCTGTTCCCCGTTGGTGTCCGTCACAACCATCTCATCACCAAAGTCACAAAACAACTGGCTGTAAGGGAAAGGGGAAGGAGGTGAGAGTCCTACATACGGCAACTTCTGGCCAGGAACAGATGTCAGCCCCTCCCCGCCCCAGCGCTGAGAGACTGGGATGGGTAGGATATGTGCAATGGGGTATACAGCTTTATGGGACAAAATCTGGGATCCCCAAAGCAGCCCCTACTAGAGAGTCAAACTGGGGTGTGCACAAAGGCAGACAGAAGGAAACCACCTAGCCAAGGGAAAGGGTTAAGGGCTAGTGCAACACAGATTAGGAAACAAAGACTCCATCTTACCCAAACAGTCCCTTGGTATCCGCCACTACCAGTTTGATGTCTTGGCTGTGACAGAAGTCACTAATGCGCAGCTGCTCTTCCAGGGGGCAATTGGTGAGCACGACCACCTGCAGGAGGGGGGCAAGACGAGACTTCTAAGCACCATGCTTTGAGATCCCATCCCTGCTGAGCTACTCATTTAACACGTCCCCGTCTCTTCTGAAAGCCACCACAAGCCGTGGTGATAGCACGGCGTTGACAGGTATCCTTCCACCAACATCCTTCTCAGAAGCCATTTAAGCTACAAGCCACGACGGCAAAGGGGAATGTCCAGAGACAAGACACGCTGGAATACAGGAGGATCAAGCAACAAGGCAGGGCCACTGTCCTCAAGCTCTTCTTCACGCTTCCAGGAGGATCTGGCTGGCCAGCCGCTGGCTGCTGGGAGGTAGGCCAGGAGGCTCCTTAGTCTGGATCAAACGCTGTGCCCAGATTTCCACCCTTCCGCTAAGCATCACGACTTTTCTTCACCTACATGAAGGAACCCAGCTCTCAGTTGGCCGTCAACCCATTTCAACAGTACCTGGAAGGTGCCCAGGAAGTCCTCGCTCAGGGGTCCAGTGTAAGCCGTAACGGGTACGTATGAGTTGAGCTCTGCCAGTCGTGGCTGGGATACTTCCGCCCGATTTTTCCCCAGGTCCTCCTCATGCAGATAGAACTGGGAAAGGAGAGAGGTATGAGGGCGTCGGTCAGCGTTCCGGGAAGCACGGCTATACCAGAGGATATACTTTGGGGTTCTGAGCACATGGGAAAGGGTCCTACCTGGGAGGAAAGGTCCGACCACTCAGCCACCCCCTGGTCATGGACTGTGACGGATTTGACTCCGCCCAAGATGATGTTCTTGGCGATCTCCACGCCCAGTCCTCGCAGCCCAGAGACCAGAATGTTGGCATTCTGCATCCGTTTCATGGCCTCATGGCCCAGCACATACCTATCCAGGGTAGGTGGGTGGGAAAAAAAGAACAAGGATTAACCTTGGATCCAGGCTTGCCCAGCTAGAAGCCAGGGTATCTCATGCCAGAGGCAACAGTGTCTCGGCCAGTGTTTCCTCTAAGCTGAGTTAGTGTAAGCTAGCTCACAGTTTTTTAGCCTCCGGCTCACACATTTTTGTCTTTGCTCAGGAAGGATGGCTCCAGAGCAAACTAACTGATGCAGTAGCCAAATCGCTCGCTCACAACTTTAATGCCAGTAGCTCACAAAGTAGAAGTTTTGCTCACAGGACTCCACAGCTTAGCGGGAACATTGGTCTCAGCACCTGACAAACTTGCTGGACCTCTGGCTCATCTTTCCTCCCACCCATTATACTGGTAATGGACTGCCCGCCTTGCATACCGATGCCCTTCTGGTACTTACAGCTGTCTCGAGTACAGACCCTCATCAATGTCTGCTTCGCTTCCATTCTTGGCCATACCCTGGAAACAAGGGAAGGGCGTCACTGGCAGAACCCACAGCAACACAGGCAGTGCTATTTCTTAGGGCTACCACTGTGCCACAGATAGTGTGGCACACTGACAAACCCAAAAAAAAAAATGCGGTGACAACTTGTTCCGCAAGTTACCTCTTCCATTTCTAACATGTGAAAGCATATGCCAAAAAACAAAAACAGCCAGGCACCACGGGGGAAAGATCACACAAGCCAATACGGCCATTTTTTTCACAGGGGCCAGGGATGTTCCTCATTGGATTCACCCTCACCCCCCTTAAATGCCTCCACTGCTATGTAGATGCTGCTTCCAAACACCCAATGAATCCTCCATTCAGCAGAGGAGGTCAGAATGTTCTATTTGCATCCAGTGTTCCTCTAAGCCGAGTTAGTGTGAGCTAGCTCAGTTTTTTAGCCTCCAGCTCACAGCTTTTTGTCTTAGCTCAGGAAGGAGGGCTCCAGAACAAACTAATTTATGAAGCAGCCAAATCACTTGCTCAGAACTTTGATGCCAGTAGCTCACAAAGTAGAATTTTTGCTCACCGGACTCCAGGGGCTTAGAGGACACATTGTTTGCATCCCGAAGGAAATACGTATAAACGTATTCAAACTGCATTCCGAACACACTTGTTCCCTTTTCGGGCTGTCTAATCTGAAGCTTTTCCATCCTAAAAATCCCAGTTACCCTTGTCATAGCTTTCAAGTCGGTAACAGAAAAGGAGATCAAGTGAGAAACAAAAAGTTACCTACTTGTCACACATATGGCACTTTTAATCTCTACGTGAATGACTTAGTGAGGAAGTAGGAGTCTCCTGCTGCTTCAGGCACTTCTTTTGTGCACGAGAAGCTTTAGACTGGTTGGAGGCAAGACTGCTGGCCTACACAGACTGCCTGTTGGTGGAAAGTGCCGTCAAGTCACAGCTGACTTGTGGCGACCCCGTAGCATTTTCAAGGCGAGAGATGTTAAGAGGTGGTTTGCCATTGCCTGCCCCCAAGTTGCCTCCAAGTACTTTATGTATTCAAGTACTTTATGCCTCCAAGTACTTTATGTATTCACTGCCACAGGAAGTGGTGGCGGCTACAAGCATGAACGGCTTCAAAAGGGAATTAGATAGGCATATACACTCAAATATGCAAGGGAAACTGAACTCAGTAACAGTGTAAGCTAGTGTGAAGTGTCTGGAATACTGCAGTGAAAGAATCAAGAGAATATCTTGTTGAGTACATGAGAAACTGCAAGTTAAAACACTTGTGACGGTAGCTGGCAACTGCAGAGTTCAGGGAATGTTATGACTACCTTTGATGACGTCACGACCTGGTGTTCAGGCTTTCCATCTGAGGGGGTGGTGCCTGGGATCATCCTGCCTGATTGAGCATTCAAGTAGGTTTCCGGGCAAGACTGCATTCTGAGGGCGGTCCTTGGGTGTCACGGAATGCCAAGTTATTGTCATAACTGGGGGGGGTCAACAGTGGGAGGGCTTCTAATGTCCTGGCCCCACTGGTGGACCTCCTGATGGCACTGGTATTTCTGGCCACTGTGTGACACAGAGTGTTGGGCTGGATGGGCCTTTGGCCTGATCCAACATTGGCGTCTCTTATGTTCTTATGTACTAGCCAGGGCTGACTCTGCTTAACTTCTGATGAGATTGGGCTAGCCTGGGCTATCCAGCTCAGGGACACAGATTTGTTACTTTGCGCCTGAATGAAGGCCCGAAGAGTCAGCAGTCTCTTGAGCAAGAAGCTCAGCAGCTGCTTAATACTAGTTTCCCTACATGTAGAGAAACTGCCAATCCCCAACCAACCGCTGCTGCAGTTATTAAAGAGAGCATAAATAATTGTATTGACTTGGAGGAAAAGAGAATAATTGTACTTATTTGATGGCTGCTACTCTGAACATTTGTTTGCAGCTAGCTGGGGTTCTGTGTAGGAAAGTAAAAGGGGCTGCAATTAATGAGGCTGTTAAGGGTTTGGAAGCAAAAGTCTAAAGCAGGGGTGTCGAACTCATTTGTTATGAGGGCCGGATCTGACATAAATGAGACCTTGTTGGGCCGGGCCATGTGTGTCATAAAATGTAATGTCAGGTAGCAGAGATATAAATTTTATAAAGGACACAAACAGTTTTTTTAAACTTAAAATAAAAACATGCTTAAAACATTAGCACTCTTGCAATATGTTGTTTATTTAACTGTGTCTGATAACTGACATCTCTTGCTCTGAATTACTGCATCAAGATGTCTGTGCTGTTGCAATCTTGAGTATGCTGTTCAGGTGTGTATCTGTAAGCTGCAAACCTATGATGACACAGCAGCAGCAAAAGTGGAAGAAGAAGCAGAAGACAGCCAGTTCCACTGTGGGCCTGATAGAAGCCCTCCAGACCGCATGTTTTACACCCCTGGTCTAAAGGAAGGTTAACTCCAAGTGCACCCCTTCACTCTGCCCCACATATGCAAATGGCTGCCAACCACAATTGTGCGGAAAAGTACTGCACTTGAGTACAGCCCAAACGCTACTGAAAAGTAGGTGGTTGGAGCTTGCAGAGTATGTTAATCCTTTTCAGTTGATATTCTTCCCCTGATAAAACTGCCAAACTACCTCTTTGAATTATCTCTTCTGAAGTCCGAAAGGGCATTTATGCTTGCACGCTTGAACACCCTGCCAATGACAGTGTTGTTAACAAAGTTTAATGGTATTCCGCACTTTAACAGGTTTCTGTGGATGTGGTACTAAAAATAGGTCATATTCTTTTGGATTGCCCTGAATGTTCAGATGTGAGGGCTGAATTAATTTTTCCTTTGCTTAAGCAGGTCTCTAGCTCTCTCTAGAAGCGACGTCTTCTTGGTTACCAAGAGATGAAGATGAACAAGTAACTTTGTGTGTGGCTAAATTTTTGGCAGCCGTAGTAAAATCACGTTTTAACTCAGGCAGTAAATCTTAGGCTTCCCTTTTCGTGTGACACCTCCCTGTTTATGACTTTTGTCACGAAAACGGTAATTAAGAAGGAGAAAAGTAGGCAGACATACTCCTCAAGCACATAGGGGTTCTTTATGTATACAGAACCTCACTCCATATAACCCATCACGATAGCGTGCCTTTTAATAAAAAGAAAACAAAGGCTACTAGACCTTGCTTAGCTTCCCTATCAAACTGATACTGCCCCCCACACACACATAAGAAGCAGAGCAGGTTGCAGTAGGACACCCTCCCCAACCAACCCAATTGGCCTTACGTTGGCAGGCGCTTCGCGTAGGTCAGTCTGTACCAATTTGCCAGAGGAGCAGTTTGAACCCGACTTCGTCTCAGATTCAGACAAGCGACGCTTCTTGGACAACGGCGAGCTGGACATCTGAATGCAAGCGGTAGAAAGAGACAGCTGTAAGAATAACAAGGCTTGGTCTATAGTCTACATGACACACCCAATTCACAGACTTCCTTTGCATAGGATTCCGGGGCAAACTCAATACACAGGCTGCCATACTATACGGCAAATGGGGAGCAGGGGGAGAAACAAATACCACTATAGATGGGGCGCAAGAAGCGATGGCCTGGATCCGACGGACAGTGAGCAGAATCACATTAGAGGAAGGCAACTTCCTGGCTTCCCCCCACCCCTCCTGGAGACTTCTGTGCCACCCCTCCAAATTGTGCTCCTGCAGGTGCATAGGACCCCAGGAAGAGTGATGGGGGGCAAAGTGGGAGTTCACAGCAGAAAGGGGGGAGACTGGCAAAGATCTCACTCCCCTCCTCAGGCAGCAATGCTATTTCTGTCTAAGGAGCTGCTGTACTATCCAAGGAGCTGCTGCACCTGAGGAGCCAAGCCAACAGCTTCCCCTTTCTTGTTGGCTGCCAAAATGCCTCTCCTGTACCACAAGACCCAGAGCACCTTTGGCTGAAGGAAACAGGGATGCCACTGGCCTTCAGAGGCTGGCCGGGCAGGCAGGGCTATTCCAAGTGTTCAACGACGCAACGGAACGTCACAGTCATGACAGTTCAGCTGATGCAACAGCAACAGAAATGCAACAGAGTCGGACAGGCTCTTGGAACTCCATGATTTCCCCCAGGTTTGTTTGGGAGGCACAGTAAAATATCAGGCCAGAACATATAAAGGTGGTGTCTCTCCAATAACCAGTCCTTCCTCCGGTATGGGGAAGGAATTCAGGTAGTCAAACTGCTTTCACTATCTATGGTTTCCAAAAGAGGAATACCTTTCTTCACAGCACTCCATACCCATCTTCATGGTAACCTGCTCTGTAAAGTTACTGTGTCTCCATGCTACCCCCCGGAAGTCACTGGGGCTGGCTGCCCACCCTAGACATGCTGGGACCAGGTGACCTCATTCAAGGCTGTTCCCTCCGGGCAGAGTTCTCTCCAGAAAGAACCAAAAGCTACGCAGACAGGGCTGGCTTGGGAGGGGCTGGAAATGAGTCAGCCGGGAAAATCAGTCTGTGGCTGGCAAAGGTTAGGTCAGGAGCTTCCCAGCCGTGGCTATTAGCATGACGTAACCAGAACTCCTCCTAGGGGCCTACGGAATCCTCCTAAGGGCTCTGAAGATGGAGATTCTACAAGAACTCTGAAGGAAGAAGAGCATCTGCAGCTCACAAAGGACAAAGAAACCAAGAAAGCGGAGGCCGGTTCCCACCGTGTTACTCCCGCTAACTATTATGCCACCTGAGAGTTGCAACTTCTATGTTTCTACTGAGAAGTCCATCCTACTGAATTCAACAAGGCTCTGTTCCTTAGGCAGGCTTACGGCTACAGCCTAAACAGTTAAAGTTCAATGAAGTTACAACTAATAAGCAGAAAGAACTGGACAGAGAAAACTCACTGGTTTTGGTAATGTGTGAATGCCTCCAAAATGGGCAGATTTCACTCAGGCTATAGATCATGCCAGGGTGGGCTGATTTCAACCCAGCAACCCAGCACGGGTGGAGCCAATGAGGCCAGTGCGGCAGCTGCGCGCAGCCACGCACCTGAGGGCCCACGCCAGAGAGGGGCCTCGCAGAGACATTGTCGCCCTGGAATGAGCCCACCATGAAGAAAAAAGAGCCGGAAAAATGATTAACATCTAGCGAACACACCCTGCTCGGGTGCCACTGCCTGGTAGGCATTCACTCTCCCCTATACTATGTGGCCCTAGCTAGGTTGTCAATGTTTCTCTGTAAACCGCTCTGAGCCTTCGGGAAGGAGCGGTATATAAGCCGAATGTAGTAATAATAATAATAACCTTGAGTATGATGCTTAAAAGCATGTACAACCCCCTCCCCACAAACCTGAATGCCTCTGGCACGCTAATGCACTTTAAATTCACAACACGACAGCGCATGCTTAAAGGTTCCTTAATGGTGAAAGCGTAATCTGCGGTAAGCTGTCCTGAGCAGGCACTCTTGCTTAAGAACATAAGACGTCCCTGCCCAGATCAGACCAGCTTCACTCAGCCTAGCATTCCTTCCAAAAAGTCCCAGCAGGGGCTGAACAATCCATCAGAAATTAGAAGAAGAAGAAGAGATTGGATTTATACCCCGCCCTTCACTACCCGAAGGAGTCTCAGAGCGGCTTACAAACTCCTTTCCCCTCCCCTCCCCACAACAGACACCCTGTGAGGTAGGTGGGGCGGAGAGAGCTCTTTCGGGGACTGCTTGTGAGAGAACAGCTCTGAGAGAACTTGTCACTGACCCAGTGCCACACCAGCAGCTGCACTCGGAGGAGTGGGGAATCAAACTCCGTTCTCCCAGATTAGAGTCTGCGCTCCTAACCACTACACCAAACTGGCTTACTGGGCTTCCCCTAACTCCGTGATGATATGGAGCAGGGAAGTGGAATGCAGCCACAGAAGTGGACTCCTTATTAGGGTCATCTGGCTTGGAACCCAGGCCAGCTGAATGAACTGCAGATCCTCCACAGCAAGACAAGGAGCCCATAGGACCTATTTCGACACAGCAGTCTAACTCCAGCTGGGCCCTAATTCAACCACTAAAAGTGTTATTATACAAAAAAAATCCTTCCTCACCACTGCTTTTTATGACTCTGGATAGTGAGGGAAACATCTCCAGGAGGCCAACCCCCACGCCCTGTTCTAGCCATTAAAGCCCCACCTCCTCCAAAGAGCCAAGTTAAAAATTACCCACGGGCTTCCTAGATTCGTTCATGTGTTTATTCTTGGGGCCTGAGACAGCTGGGAGAACAGCCTGGCTTCCTGCCCCCCCCCAAGCAGCAAGTCTGTTCTTCGCCTTTCACCCCCACAGAACAAACAGCGGACAGTTTTCCTGCAGCGCTACCGCGCCCCCTTCCCTCACCAGCGCATCCGTTCCCTTCCAACAGCGCCTGGACTGCTTTGCCATGTGCCAAGCTCAGAGTAACTACGTCGTCACTGTCCCCGCCGACAGTGACACAGCAAGTTGGTGACAAGTGGCTGCCTTTCCTCAGCTTGAAGGAAACCAGACAATGAAAGAGCGTGCCTGCAAGACGCAAGCTAGAGGCCGAGGCGCTGGCTGCCTTTTGGCAGGCAAGGGCGCCTGTTAAATCAAGTCTTGCCTTGATAGAGCAGAGGGAGGGAGGAAAGAGTAGCTGTATCTGAAGGGCTGCCGGAAGGGATGGGGAGATGGAGAAGAAGGGGATCTGGGCATACCCCTCACAATATGGGGAAGGCTTAAGAGGAGAATCAGGCAGCCTAAAAGAGGGCCATGGTACAACAGAAAAGAAAAGCTTTGCGCCCTGCTGGGACCAGAATAATAGAGTGTAGTTTAGTGAGCTCTAAGCTAGGATGTCCAGAGTACAACCTCACCTTAGCCTTAAACTCATTAAGTGGCTTACTCAAGCCACTGTACGCTCACCTTCGCCCTTTGCACCTGTATTACAGGCATAACACTGACCGCCTGAAAGAACTTCCCTAAGGATTGCTCAGATAGCATTCTGAGGATCTCTTAAGACTGCATTAAATAAAGGCCGAGAATTGTTACCGTTAAAGGTCCGCTTCCTAATTATTTTCCGATCCTGTATTTATCTCTTTGCGGTACTGAACTCTAAGATGGTTTGATTCTTTTAGACCAGAAGTGTCAAGCTCACTTGTCACAAGGGCCGGGGTCTGACATAAACTGTCACTTTGCTGGGCCAGCCCATGTGCGACACAAAATGTAATGCCAGGTAGTGGAGACATAAACTGTATAAAGGACAGCAGCTGGTAAGCTCTGAGTTGGTGTATCCTCACTGCAAGGCCTTATGGGCTGGGAGGGGCGTGCAAAGGAAAACCCACATGGGCAGACTAGAGACCAAGTGGTGCAGCACTGGGCAGACGCTCCCACACTGCATGACTGCTGCAGATGAAGTTGTTTCGCCATGCTGAAACCACAATCAGAGTCGCTCTGTCCATTCCACCTCGGGTAGTCTCCTGTCTCCTTTGCACTAGTTGCTCGCAGGCCGCATAAGAGCCCTGGGTGGGCCAGTTCCTGCCCCCGGGCCTTATGTTTGACACCCCTGGTTTAGACCTTCTCCCCCATTGCCTCTACAAATCAGCTGTCATTCATCACAGACTCCCTCCTTCCCCACTTATACATTGCCCACATTCAAGAGACTGGAAACCCCTTTGGGGCAAAAGGCACAAGAGGCAAGTAGACACCTCACCTGCTCACTCAGACAAGGTGAGCAGTACCTTAATTTCAAGTGTCCTGACCTGGATGACCCAGGCTACCCCAATCTCATCAGAGCTAGGAAGCCAAACAGGACTAGCCTTGCTTAACATTTTGGTTGGGAGACCGCCAAGGAAGTCCAGGGTCAGTGCAGAGGCAGGCAATGGCAAACCACCCCTGAACGTCTGTCTCTTGCCTTGATAACCCTACAGGGGTGCTCTAAGCTGCACCTTGATGGCACCTTTATACACACAAAAATCAGAGCACTAGAAAAGAGCAACAGGGGGTTACAAAAGCTGAACTTGAAGATACTGCCCTGTTATGTATTTCCATCCAAAGTTTTGGGTCTTGTTAAAAAAAAACGAAAATAGCAAGATACATACCATGTGCTTTTAACATTAAGGATTTGAAGCCTTAAGAGTACAACAATCAAATTCCCCTCTATTTTTCTTTCTTTCAAATAGTTAACCCGAGGCCTCCTGCCCTCCAGGAGCTACCCCATACACCAAGCGGGCACCAAGATCAAAAAGGCAACCCCCCCCCCCCAAAAAAAGACGTACCAATCATGAGCTTGTGTAGGGAGACAGAACCTACCAAACCACCACCTTCTGTTATGATTTGTCAAGGCAGGTTACCTCTGGGATTGCACCACAAGTAATGCTATGAGATTAGAATGATTCCAGCAGGATAAAGCGAGATAGGAGCAACACTCAACTTTAAACCTTACTCGATTCAGCTAGTTTGGATTAAATGATGGACCATGCTTAGTTAAAAGCTGTCTATAAGTTTGAACTGTTACCTTCTATTCCAATGTATTTGAAAATGTGTGCAGGCACACATAAACTCATTCCTTGAACAAACCTTTGTTGGTCTTAAAGATGCCACCGGACTCAAAATTTGTTCTGCTGATTCAGACCAAAACGGCTGCCCACCTGGATCTATGCTTAGTTAAAGTAAGGCTTATAAATGACGCTGAACTGCAGACCGGAAGGTCAGTAGTTTTGCAGTTCGAGACCCGAGTGCCACGTGACGCAGTGAGCTCCCGTTCTCTGGTCCCAGCTCCTGCCAACCTAGCAGTTCGAAAGCAAGAAATTGCAAGTAGATATATAGGTACAACTTCGGTGGGAAGGTAACAGCGTTCCGTGTGCCTTGGCGTCTAGTCATGCCGGCCACATGACCACGGAAACGTCTTTGGACAGCGCTGGCTCTTCAGCCTGGAAACGGAGATGAGCGCCGCACCCCTAGAGTTGGATTCAACTGGCTTTCGAGCAAAGGAAACCTTTACCTTATAAATTGTTCTATATTCAGTGCTCATGTCACTGGGAGACAAACCCGTGTTTATTACCACCGTATGTCCCCCCCCCCAAACGGGGAGCTGCAACCAAAATGCATACTTGTCTCCAATAATGCAATTGCTGCCCACACGTTACAGCCTTGCGGGTACATTGTGAGTTCACTTTGTGTGCACCTATTAGAAGGGAAGTCTGAAAGCGGCCTTCGGAGATGAGTGAAAGGTTCCTTGCACGTTCGAAGAACAGCGTGAAGGCAGCAGCTACCGTATGTTCGAGCAAATGTTCCCATCCATATTATACACCACTCTGCTTCTCCGCTAAAGTGCAGCTGCCTGCTGGCTTTGAAACAGAATGCCTTAATCATTGGGCAGGGAAATGGAGTGTCAACTAAGGACAGCTTGCGTCAGCAAGCAAGGGCCCGTTTTCGCTTTTCTGACCAAGGAGGTATAAGCCTTTTGCCTGGTGAGGAAAAGCCACCTCAAGAAGAGGGGCTGGTGTCAGAAACCTGAAGTATCACTTTCATTTCGGACATCCGGATCAGAGCAACAAGAAGACAACATGGGATTGCAGAAAGCCCCGTTTCGCATTCCCGTTGTGCACAGCAAATCCGAGGCTTTAGAAAAAGAAGTATGCATCATGCGCAGACATACTGAGGATATCGAGCACTAGGCTACGAAGCCTGATTCTTCTTTAGAAAAACAAAATGCTATTTGCATGCTGATGAGACACGATTCTCTTCTTTCCATCTAAACCCAGGGAGGCAGCAGGGACCTTGAACTGGGAAGGGCTCGATGCTGACAAATCCACTGACAAAAGAAGCATTGTGGCTTTGAAACCAAAGAGGGAATAGTTGTAGTCTGTTCGGAAATGGGCTGGGTTCCCTCCCCACCAAGAGAAGCCATTTGTGGGTTGGGATGATCGAAGACACTACCCTGCTGCTCTTTAAAAAACCCAAACCAACAGATGCCTTAACCAACCTTGGCTGGTTTACCAATTGTGACCGTTCCTGGAAATGGCGGAACTGGTTTCAGTTAAGGTGACTTGGTAACACTCAGGTTTGACTATGCAAGACTGCAAGATGGGTTTGGGAACTTCAGTGGGTGTCAAAAGTGGCAGCCAAAAGAGCTTGATAGGGACGTGCCCCCAGTTCTTACGACATCCGGATCAGAGCAACAAGAAGACAACATGGGATTGCAGAAAGCCCCGTTTCGCATTCCCGTTGTGCACAGCAAATCCGAGGCTTTAGAAAAAGAAGTATGCATCATGCGCAGACATACTGAGGATATCGAGCACTAGGCTACGAAGCCTGATTCTTCTTTAGAAAAACAAAATGCTATTTGCATGCTGATGAGACACGATTCTCTTCTTTCCATCTAAACCCAGGGAGGCAGCAGGGACCTTGAACTGGGAAGGGCTCGATGCTGACAAATCCACTGACAAAAGAAGCATTGTGGCTTTGAAACCAAAGAGGGAATAGTTGTAGTCTGTTCGGAAATGGGCTGGGTTCCCTCCCCACCAAGAGAAGCCATCTGTGGGTTGGGATAGTCGAAGACACTACCCTGTTGCTCTTTAAAAAACCCAAACCAACAGATGCCTTAACTAACCTTGGCAGGTTTACCAATTGTGACCGTTCCTGGAAATGGCGGAACTGGTTTCAGTCAAGGTGACTTGGTAACACTTAGGTTTGACTATGCAAGACGGGTTTGGGAACGTCAGTGAGTGTCAAAAGTGGCAGCCAAAAGATCTTGATAGGGACGTGCCCCCAGTTCTTACATTTGTTTCTGGGTCAAAATTCTTCATGCAGCTGTTTAAAGTCCTGAATAGTACTGCATAGCCTGTTGGCCCACATGAACATGCCTGTACCTAAGATGTGCTGATGCTGCCTTTTTCCTTGTGCCTGTTTTAAATAAGCGCACTTGGGAGTTATATTTTTCAGCAGTAGCTTATAGACTTCGGAACTCCCTGCCTGAAGAAGCAGTCCTCTCACTATTGGCCTACTAGAGTCTGTTAAAAACGTCTTTTTCCTTTGAGACTGAACTCAGGATTGAAACTGACTTTGTTCCTTTGCTCACATTCTACTACTGCCATTTTAAGGGAGGATATTGCCCCCTATAGATAGTTTACACCTATGCCTTTTTATTACAGCTTTTGCTAGTTTTATGAAGGGTCTGAAGCTTGGTGCCTGTTGCTTACAGTTTTTGTGGGCATTTTTAAATTTGTACTTTAACATTTTAAACTTTTAAGCTACCTTTACAGAAAGGTGAGACACAAAAGGAAGAGGAACTCCTTCAAGGAAAAGGAACCCTTCAACATTGGTGAGGAGAAGGACCTAGTAAATTATATAACCAAAGGAAGTACCTGATTTTACAGAGAGACTGCCTCACTGAACAACATCAGGTCTGATCTACTGGCCGGCTGAAGAGGCGTACAAGTCAGATTAAGTCAAACAATTGCCAGCAATCATTTTACTGCTAAAATTATGAGCTTTCTACAATACATTGCCATATAAAGAGAGAGGGAAGGAACAGGCGTGTTTACATAAAGACAGGAACCTCAGCTTTCACACATTTGGGACATATATAGCTGTGGCAGACGGAAGAAATGTGTATGGAGACGCCGAGCATGCGCACAGACCCCAAGTTTCTGCAAAAGGCTCCTTGTGCTTTCCCCCTGAAGATTACAGGAACATATGGGAAAAGAACAGGTCCCATTTTACACTCCTGAACTACATACATGCAATGCACAGAAGATAATCAGGCCGACACAGCAGCGATGACGCCCCAATCCTTATGTGCCACCCAAACAATCCAGATGGGTGCAATAAATAGCTTTCACTACCAAAAGAAACCCCTCAATGGGTTTGTTCTTTTTCTGAAACAATACCACCCTCCCCTTTATACTCTATAAAAGGTGCTGTACAACTTTTCTTTGATACAAGAAATTCTCTCCGCTGGGGTCCACAATCCTTGACGGGTTACGATGACAAAGCGTCTGTGGCAAGGACAGAGGGCATTTCCATTAACTCTTCAAGAGTTAATCCATCCTTTGTGCGTGGGGGGGTGGGCAGCTGAGGGAAACTACAGCTGTCAGCTCTCTGGCTAATAAAAGCAGGTAAGCAGTGGGCTCAGCGGATTTTTAGCGCAGCCATTGTTTAAGACGGCACGCTTCCAATGAGAAAGGCAATGCTGGCTTGGCCAGCTATATGCAATTGAATTAAAAGGCTGCTACACAATGTGATGCTTTGGCGGGGAGCCCAAAGAGGAGGGCCTGCTTTATCAGTCAGTTCCTCTGAAGTCTAAGGACCTCTCCAGCACAGCGCTAAGAGGCTGGCCAAAGCAACCTGAAAGGAACAACAAACTACACAAACAGGGCTGCATGAGGGGCCTCCCACCCTTGGGTTCCAGACACTCCGTAGTCTAATCCATTACCAGTTTGGTGTAGTAGTTAAGTGCGCAGACTCTAACCTGGGAGAATCGGGGTTGATTCCCCACTCCTCCACTTGCCCCTGCTGGATGACCCTGGGCAAGCCATAGTTCTGTCAGAGTTGTTCTTGAAAAAGAGCAGTTTCTGTCAAGAGCTCTCTCAGCCTCACCTACCTCACAGGGTGTCTGTTATGGGGAGGGGAAGGAGTTTGTAAGCCGCTCTGAGACTCCTTTGGGTAGTGAAGGGCAGGGTATAAATCCAATCTCCTCCTCTTCTTCTTCTACTTACTTTTCAAACTGCGCTCCTGAAAACTTTGGGAATCTTTGGAAACTAGTTAGGATTTCTGTGATGAAAAGTTCAGCAGCAGCAGATAAGCTTCCCTGCAAAAAGAGCTTGTCCCCCCATTACTGTTCTTCCCCAGCATTAACAGCCACGTAAGTGCTTGTGCCACATTCTAGGATGCACGGTCACATCGGGGTCTGAAATGGTGCCGCCGTTCCAGATTGACAATGCGTCCCAGAATCCTCTGCAACACCTAGGGATTCTGTGGGAGATGCACAGAGAATCCTCTACGTGAAGCTGCTTTAGAATGAATCAGACCATTGGTCTACCAAGGTCAGTACTGTCTACTCTGACCGTTCTAATTAGTCTAACTGCTAGAGAAAGAGCCGTAGTACTCCTGTTGGCTTTCTATTGCAGGTATGTCTGAAGGACAAGTACAGTTCAGGCATTCCTTGGTCATGCACCGCCAATGACTCATAACGCTGCTACAACAGAAACAAAAAGTGCACAAGGCATTATCAGATCAACAGTAGCTTGGTAATTCTCAAACTTTTTGAAATGGGATACGTTTCTTATCTTACTTTGCAATTAAGTCCCAAATAGTACAGTCACATCACACTGCTTTCCCCTCCCTCCTATAAAATACAGGAATCCCATCTCAGTCAACCATGTAAAAGTTTATATTCTATTTTTCTTGTTTAGTCTTTGTAAACACATAGGGTTACTGAGCAACAGGCTATATTTCATTGCCATTATGCACCAACTTCACAATCTAGCCCCACAACCCTTCGGGGCCTCCTCTCCCAGCTCACTCTGTTCCTTCCTTCTCATCCTTCCTTAAAACCCACCTGCAAGAGTTGTGACCCACTTTTGGCTCCTGACCCACAATCTGAGAACCACTGTATTCGTCTAATGGAAACCTATGAAGAGCAGCAATGTGCTACTTCCATCCACAAGTATTTCCAAGAGTTTTATCTTCCAGTCTTGATATCAGAGACGGAGGTTAACATGAAGTAGAAGAGAAGAGATGGGATTTATACCCTGCCCTTCACTCGTCGAAGTCTCAGAGCGTTTTACAATCTCCTTCCCTTTCTCTACCCACAACAGACACCCTGCGAGGTAGGTGGGGCTGAGAGAGCTCTCAGAGAACTGCTCTGAGAGAACTTGTGACTGACCCAAGGTCATGTATGTGGAAGAGTGGGGAATCAAACCCAGTTCTCCCAGATTAGAGCCTGTGCACTTAACCACTACACCAAACTGGCTCTGAGAAGTATTCCAGGTTAAACTGAGCAGACTATAAAACCAGTATGCTGGCACCCAGACCAAGTTTAAGAGACAGAGGCGGTAAGCCTCCTCTTTCCTCACCTACGCTGGAGATCATTTTATCAAATGAGCCCTTCTCACTAGAAATGTGCGGTGGATATGTAGTATCCCGTCTGTCGTGCAGACACTCAATCTGGCTCTGCCCAACAAGAAAAGAATTAGAAATGTGTTCACAAACCCTGTTTTGGAAAGAGTGGACAGGCACACCAGGTAGAATCTGCTACCTTAGGAAGGCTACAAAGAGAATTTTCCATGTCATAATAGAATCACGCTGGCAAGTGTTCTGGAAAGACAGCCAATCAATGAAAAGCTCTCCATCTTTCACGCGCAGGCAGATATTCCCATGCTGCACTGACAGACATTCCCTTCTACAGAGTGTCCGTCCCCAGAGGCCTGCCATGCTGAATGTTCCTGTGAATCAAATTAGAGCCTTGCAAGTTGAGGCACACAGCACACTGCCAGACAAAGGCTGGTCAGAATTAGGAAGTCTGCCACCCAGTGAGAAAGAATGAGTTGGAAGCCAGGGATGGTAGTCGAGGCACAAGATACAGAGGGACGTCTACTGGAGATACGGTCTCGCCTGAAAACGTTATAATTCTAGGACAAAGCTACAGGATTACTGTGTCTTTACACAGGGAAGAATCCAAGATTAATCTCTTCTTGTTAGCATTAGGTTATAATCCAGCTACCTGGAACCTGAACAGCAGAAGAGGAGACTGGCTAAGAGGTCCCTCCCTTGGTCTTGAGACATCACCGGTCTGAGGAACATAGATCAAAGGGCCCAGGGCCTGACAGTGAAAATATGAATTGGACAATTTTCTGATTCAAATTTAAATATTCTAAAACATTAGCACAATTTGAATCACGATAGCAAAGGGTGGCAGACGCACCATGTACAAGACTGGACCATGGCACTGGGGTTTGCCAAGGCTTCATATCCCACATTTTGACCATATAGGATTACTGATTCAAAGTGCAACCACCCTGATACCTACAGATAAACAAATTACATTTAAATATGTAGGGTGGAAACTTTTCCATGGAAAAATCCAGCAATGGAACATTTTTGATCTAATCTATTTTGGATCTAATCTATTTGGGGAAAAATTTTGCCCCACAATGCTGGTGCCTAACAATTTCAGCGGCACAGAAAGGATGCTTACATACAGAACAAACACAGACATTTTAATATGGTCTGGCTATATCTTCTCAAGAAGTCCATTAATGCAAAACAGTGGCATCGTTCAAACCATTATGTTATTGCACTGGAAGAGGAGAAAAGATAGCAATACCGTACATAAGGTACCCAATATATACTGATACTAAGGCTAGTTTCTGTATTTGTGATGCAATATTAAGTGACTATACATCAGAAAGGTGCATGGCAACAATACAAGGAATCACTCTGCCCAAACAGGAACCATTTCTGCAGTCCTATTGCTCTCCTTTGACAATAACCACCAGTGTTAAAGGACAATTCCTTTAAGCAGCTTAATTCAGGCAACAAGATCAAAGTCACATATGCCTGTACTAATATTTACCTTAATCCTATGCTGAAACAGAGGAACTTTATGAACAGGAAAATGAACGCGGGAAAGCACACACACTGTGAGATTTCATATAAAAGTCAACATAGGATCCCAAGAGTCCTGCCTATGTTCATTCTTCTGAGGCCTAGTTGAGCCGCAAGTCCCAGTTCCTATCTCTTGTGACATACGTGCATCAGAGCACTCATCACCAAGATAAAGGACGAATGATAATCAGTCTCCAATTCCCAGGGGCATGGGACAATCCTGAGATGTAACTGGTAAGCAGAGATACAACTCAACCAGTTTTCCCACTCTAAACTGGTCCAAGAGCCAGTAAAGCTACAGGCTTTGGCTTCCAAGTTTCTCCCTACACACCGAGGCAATCTTATCTTAAGGCTAACCAAGAGAGAACATAAGAGAAGCCAATGTTGGATCAGGCCCATCCAGTCCAACACTCCGTCATACAGTGGCCAAAAATATCAGGTGCAATCAGGAGGTCCAGCAGTGAGGCCAGGACACTAGAAGCCCCCCACTGTTGCCCCCCCCAAGCACCAAGAATACAGAGCATTACTTGCTCCAGACTGAGTTCCTATCTATACCTTGTGCCTAATATCCACTGATGGACCTAGCTCCATATGCTTATCCAATTCCCTCTTGAAGCCATCCATCCTTGTAGCCTCCACCATCTCCTGTGGCAGTGAATTCTATGTGTTAATCACTCTTTGGGTGAAGAAGTACTTCCTTTTATCTGTTCTAACCTGACTGCTCAGCAATTTAATTGAGTGCCCACAAGTTCTTATATTGTGAGAAAGGGAGAAAAGTACTTCTTTCTCTACCTGTTCTATCCCATGCATAATCTTATAAGCCTCGATCACGGCACCCCTCAGCCGTTGTTTCTTCACACTAAAGAGCCCCAAGTGCTTTAACCTTTCTTCATAGGGAAAGTGTTCCAAATGATAAGCTATATAGAGTCAGATTAATTACTACCCAAACTCAAGTATGAAAAAAGACATAATCACAACTTCTTCGACAATCTCCAAATACTGGGCCCCAAAATCATGCCCAGCCAGCAGCTAACATCCAACATACATTCCCAAGAAGAGGTTGCTAATAACGCTTATGCTAAGTAGGGCAATCTCTCTACTAGCTTCTTACTCATGGCAAATCCCAATTCCTTCCAGGCAACAGACTGCCCGACCCACATGTGAGATGCACAGATATCTGCAGCTAGGTAAGCTTGTTCTTGTATTTAAGTGTTCGTGGCTGAATTCATCTACCTTCTCTCACACAATCCTATAAAAGATGAGCAGAACACCGACAGGAAGTTTCAAGAGACTGAGCACAGGTCTTCAGACTTTCATCTAAAATTCTTCCGATATTTTCTTGAGGACGAACCGCTCAAGTGAACTCCTAATTTCATTCCAGGATAAACTCTAAATACTTCTCATACTGATCGAAGCCTGTGGCTTAAAGACTGAACCACATCTGATCTATTTTCCTGAAGGACTTAAAGCTCCTGGATTCTTCTTGCCCCACTCTTGTCAACCAAAGGAGACTCCCACAGACACTTCACAGGGAACGCAAGTTTCCAAACCTTAAATATATGACCAGTCACAGACTTTGTAAGAGTTTCTGATCTGAAGGAAAACAAACAAGCAAACAGTTACCACTGGTTCCAGTTGCTGTACAGGATTGGGACACCTAAGCTAAAGAAGTTGCTCGTCAGGTTTTGGGAGACCTGGGTGCTTTGAATGCAGGAAACACTTAAGCAAGAGCCACAACCTCACAGCCAGGGATCCGAGAAGCCTGCAATATGAGTCTAGTGCATCGTCAGTCAACAAGAGTGGTCCCCAGGTGGGGATCAAAGCAGTCCTGAACAGTTGTGGCTCCCAGACCCCCGCCCCAAAACCACACTTCTTTGAAACACAAACCACCAAAAGGCGGACCCTGCTGATTTGGTGCTGGTTTTTTTGCCTCACAAACTATGCTTTGTTACTCCACAACAGGGATTAGCTTTTTCCCCTTTTTTTAAAGCACCAGCACCATTATCTACACTGTGGGGAAAACCAGCCCTTTCTGCGGAGGCCAGCGGAGAGAGACAGCCTTCCCCCAAGATGCCCACCCCACGGGAATGACTGCCCCCCTCCTTCCCCCAGTACTATCTGCCCTAGCTGGAGGGAGGGAACCACTCCCAGTTCACTGACATCCCTGGGAATGGGGGGGGGGGCTTTTTTATTCCGGCTTCTCCCTGAAATCCCTCTCATCCCGAGACATTAATAAGAATGGGGAGGGGGGCACAGAGGCTTTTCATTCCGGCTTCTGTCTGGAACCCCTCTCCTCCAAAGGAAAGAGGCAGAAATAAGAACGG
>NW_015162512.1:497640-542282 GCF_001447785.1 Gekko japonicus | reverse complement strand
AAAGGAAGTGGGATATGATTTCCTGCGGTGGGGGGGGTGCACAGATGCAAACGGAGCTAAACACAAAACGAAGTCGCCAGAGGGAGGAAAAACACCTCTCGTCGGGACACCAGAGGGGTCCCCCCCCCCAACCACCCCGGGGTAAGTCGCTTCCACGGACAGCGGGAACAGCGTGGACCGCTGAGCGGACAAAAGAAGCCGAAGGAGGGGCGGCGGAGTCGTTACTCACGAGGCCGAGGAAGCCGTGGCCAGCCCATGCCTAGAGTGGTGGGGAGGGGAAGGCTAAGGGGGGGGGTTCTACTTGTTTCTATGGAGACCAGCATCCTCGGGCAGGCCCTCCCGTTTCTATGGAAACGCGGGAGACGGGGAAAGACCCTCAGAAACCGTTACCAATGAGGCTGTGTCAGGCCCCGCCGCGGCCGCTGCTGCTGCCGAGTCACCGCTCCGCTCGTCTGCTGCCGCTTCCTCCTCCGTCCCGCACTGACACAAGATGGCGGCTGCCGGGCCCGGAACAAAAACCTCCTCGACGCCGCTGCGCTCCCCTTCTTGGCCGCCGCTGGCTCCGCCTCCCCGCCAGCCTAACCCCCCGTTGGACTCCACGGACGTCCGTCACGGATACGCCGGCACGGATAGGCTAAGGCGGTTGAAAAAAAATAGGGGAGTGCGAACGGGCCACGCCCACTGACCCGAGGACCTTCCCTCCTTTATGAGGAAGGCCCGACGCGGAGAGGCCCCGCCTCCCGGCACAAGTTATGGCGAAGGCGGGGCCTCTAGTGTCGAGGCCCCGCCCCCCGGAGTTTCAGGCAGAGGCGGAGTGACAGGAGCGCTCGAAACATCCTGAAGAGGAAATAACGACGGAGTCACACCGCACCTGTTTAAGCAACCGAGACCAACGCACTTCCCACCCACTTTCTAGACCTCTTATGCATAAATATTTAACAGGGCTCATTTTTATCTTTGACATTTCCAAACGAAAAGCAGCTTATCCCATTAACCGCTAATTATATTATTCGCATACAGTTGCACGACGGGGGTGATTTACTTAGAGGGCGTCATGAAATCCTGCTGCAGTCCTCACAACAACCCTGTAAGGCAGATCACGGTTGCATCCTCATTTCGAAGATGGGGACAGGCTGAGGAGGTGTCTTGACTAAGGCTGTCTGGCAAGTCAGGGGCAGCAGCAAAAATTCAAATTGGGGAACGCTGCTATTCATAGCTCAGGTCTTTCGATCCACTCAGCTACAGGAGATCCCTAGAGCATAAGCTCCCCAAGGCAGGGGCCTTTCTTAACTTCCTTATTCACTCTGTAAAGTGCCCCAGCCAGTTACTACCCTAGGTCATAATTGTCTTGATGGTCTCAGAAGCTGGCAGGGGTTTATGTGATGCAGGCTCTAGCTTCCAACAGCTCTTGCAAAAAGATGTGTGTTACTCTTGAACACAGCACCAGATTCTGCATTGCTTTTGCCACCACAGAATAATGTGGCTGCTTGTCTGGAAGGCACAGAGCTGGGGTGGGACGCTTGGGGGAGGTCAGGCACTTGTAAAAGAGCGCCTGAATCTTGCTTTCCCTGCGGAGCTTGTACTACACAGAATTAGCGTTTTGCAAGTTCTGATCCAGTTCGAATAGAATTAGGTCTAAATCCCATTACCAGGGAATTAAGTCCCAAACTTGGTTGATAGGTGATGTTCTCATAAGGTCTTGAATTTCTTGGGGCCAGGCTACTCAAAGGACCACCTCCTCCCATTCTCTTCAACTCATTAGTTAAAGTCCTCTTCCCATGCTCTGTTCTCTGTGCCTCTGAATGCAGGTGAAAGGGATGGGGGCCAGACACGGCCTTTTCAGTGGTGGCACCAACGATATGGGTTTTCTGGGGAAATCTGCATCAGAAAATGTTCTGATGCAAGCTTAAGCAAATTACTTAAATAATTTTTGCAAAATTTAACTAATGTTGGCAAAGGCAGGCAAATACACCACGTACAAGCCTGGACCACGTACAAGCATTACAGTTTGTCCGTGCTTTATATCCCACATTTAATCCACCTAACATGATTGATTTCCAGCACAACAGCCCAGACAACTATAGGTAAACGGACAATATTTACATCTCCGAGGTGGAAAAAAAATATTCCATGGTTCGATACAGCACCAGAAAGTTACCTGTTTTGGAAAATTTTCCAACCCATATCACTGGGGGTGACATCTTGTCTTTGGGAAGCCCTCCCCTTTGAGGCTCACCTAGCCCCCATCATCTTCCTTATGTGAGAACCAGTGGTCCATCTAGTCCAGCATGTGGTCTCACACAGCGGAGGACAAATGAATGGGCGTACAGGCTGCCTTCCCCTGATGCTCCCTCCTGATACTGGTTTACTGCCTCTGAATATGGATAAGGTTCCCTTTAGGGTCCCCATGGCTAGTAACCACTGATAGATCTACCAGCCACGAATCTGCCTAATCTCCTTTTAAGGCCGTCTGTGCCTGTGACCATCACCGCATCCTTGGCAGGGAACCCCACATTTTAATCACTTGTTGAGTAAAGAAGTATTTAGCTGCCGAGCCAGACCATTTCTTTTTTACTCAGCCCTTTAACTGTGGGGCTGCATCATTTTAAAGCGGGTTTTCTGATCTCGTGACTGGAGAACTTTTATAGGTATCGTTTTAGGCTGCTGGGTCTTGTGGGATGCTGTTTTGATGTCCCCTGGCTTATTTTATTGGTTTCATTATTGATCATGTTTATTGTCTTTTTGCCATATACATTTTCTGAATCATAAGAACATAAGAAGAGGCCTGCTGGATCAGACCAGTGGTCCATCTATCCTCTGGATGGCCAACAACGGGGCATGAAGGCCGAGGCCTTCCCCTGATGTTGCCTCCTGGCCCTGGGATTCAGGGGTTGACTGCCTCCGAATGTGGAGGTTCCCCTCACCCACCGCGGCTAGGAGCCACTGACAGACCTGTCCTCCAATAATCCCCCAGTCCTCCAATCCATAAACAGACACTGACACTCAAAATATGGGGAAAGACAAAGGGTGTGTGTGACTGCACCTAAAATACGCTAACATGTGTCGCATCTTTGGGCAACAGCACTCGCTCTGCAGAGTGGAGAGAGCTGCCTTTGCTGTCACCATCCACCCAAACAGCCACATTTACTTTCATCCCCAGCATGACGCCTGCACCCCAGGGAAGCTTGTGGTTTACCTGCTCCTCTGGCACAGACTGCTTCAAGGTGGGAATCACCTACCAACGATAAGCCAGCCAAACCTGCTGACTTTCCTGAAAGGTAGCTGGAGGCGGAGAGGTCAAAGAGCCAGATGGGACTCCCGAGCCACCGCCTATCACTGAGACCATCGGACACGTTTTCACAATTCCATAACAGTTTGGTATACAGACAGCGAGAGATTACCAAGTCCAAACCAAAACGCGATCCAGCAACAGCAAATAGAACAACTATGGAATTTACCGCCGCAGGATGTAGCAAAGGCACCCAGATTCAAAACAAGGGGAAGAAAATCCCTAAACAGAACCTTAATGTTTACAGCTAGTGTAACTTCACATAGAAGTACCCATTTAGGGTGTTCTCTAACCTTTGACACAGAACAAAGTTTGAGTCCGGTGCAATGCTCCCTCTAAGCTGTGGAGTCTTATGAGCAAAAATTCTACTCTGTGAGCTACTGGCATTAAAGTTGTGAGCGAGCAATTGGGCTGCTCCATAAATTAGTTTGCTCTGGAGCCATCCCTTCCTGAGCGAAGACAAAAATGTGTGAGCTGGAGGCTACAAAACTGTGAGCTTGCTTACACTAACTCGGCTTAGAGGGAACACTGGTCCAGTGGCACCTTTAAGATCAACGAAGTTTAATCCTGAGTGTAAACTTTCATGTGCATGCACACGTTTGCAGTGTGTATCTGAAGAAGCGTGCATGGACATGAAAGCTTATACCCAGAATTCAACTTTGTTGCTCTTAAAGGAGCCCCTGGACTCAAATTTTGTTCTACTGCTTCAGACCAACAACGGCTACCCACCTGAATCCCTGACACAGATACATCTTCATCCATCATATACAACTTAAAATAAATATATACACATGCACACCCTGACCTGGATAGCCCAGGCTAGCCCGATCCTGTCAGATTGTCAGCAAGCTGCCATTCTGTTTTCTGTGACCTCTGTGTACATATCCTTACCCTGTTGCACCCGGCTTGTTTATACTATCCTGCTTCTGTGCTGGAATGCCTAAGATAACTACTGGTGGATGTGTGGGGGCGAAGATGCTGTAATGCTTGCCTATTGCTATCTCATGAGAACTGCACCTGTGTTTTGTCTGATGTTCTGCCTGGTTCCCATGGACTGGGCGCGCAACCGTTTCATTAGCCCGCCAGCGGGAATATTATTCATTGGATATGTATCTGTTTGAATTTCCTTTATTATGCTCGCCCTAACTGTGTATCCCCAGTTCTAACAAAGAACGTGTTTGAGTATGTCTTCAACGCTTTGAAATAAATTTTGCTTTTCTTGAAAACGTGGATTTATTCTCGATGCTTGGGGATCCAACATATTGTTAGAACTCCCTTTCTCCTATCGTTCCGAATCTGGCAAGATCATGAGCGGAACTGAGGGAAACCTACTTAACACGGAGGGGGACTCAGGATCGGTCCCACATACCTCCGCTTCTTTGGTGTTCACGACTGCAGCCTCGGTGGAGGGTGCCGTGGGGGGAGCGATTCCCCGCCTGCCTGCACATCTGTCTTGGCCGCCTCCGACCCCTTCGCACTGGGGTCCGCGGAAGACTCAACAGCAGGATGACTGGACTATGTACAACACTCAAGGCACCCGTGAGGTGTACTCCCGTCGAGGGAGCGGATTACGTGAAAGTTTGTTTGACAAGGGATTGTTCCCAGAGCCGGGGGCTACCTCGGAGAAGGGGTGTTCTGAGCAAGACCTCGAAGAGTGGATGTTCGAGCCATCGGGGCCCCGAGGCCACGTAGAGGATTCGGAGGGAGCCGGGGGCTTCCAAACGGAAGGAGACTATGACCCACCCCCGGACTCCCACCCTCGAGATCCGATCCCTGAGGAAACCACCGGGGAACGACTGGAGGAACTGGAATACTCGGTGAGGGACTTGTTGAGGGCATTCCAGGATGTAATGGAAGCTCTGCCGGGAATGATGGACGTTAGAATGGCTAATTTCCTTGACGCACACGCCGCGCAGCAACAAGTTGTCCCTGCACCGGGAGTTCCCGCACCGCAGGTGCCTGCGCAGCCGCCGACGGGACCTCCGCTGCAAGTACCGGGAATTCCCGCGCCGCAGGTGCCTGTCCAGCCGCCGGCGGGACCGCCTCAGCAAGGGCCTGTGCAACAGCCGATGCCGGGGGGGTCCGCCGGGACCGGGTCTGCCGCCACCGATGAGGCCAATGCCAGCGGGGCCACCGGTTGGTCCGGGTCTCCCTCTCAGGGGAGTTCCGGGTCAGCTGGGACCGTTGGTAAGGCCTCCACGGCCCAGACCCAAAGATCTACTGGAGGCTACCTTTGACGGCAACCCAGAGGAACTCGCCTTCTTCACGGTGAGGGTACATAAATTCGTAGAAGAGAGCCGACACCTGTTCCGAAATGAAGCTGGCCTTATTGATGTCATCTCGGCGAGACTGAAAGGAGACGCCGCCACATGGTATGTTGGACTGCACAATGACCGCGGTCCGGAACTTTTGAATTTGCGAGCATTCATGTGGGCGCTGCGGGCGAGGTTTGAAGATGTCAACGCGAGCCAAAGAGCTAAAGCGTTTCTCCGCACCTACCGCCAGAACAAGAAGTCGGTTCGCGAGTACACACTGGAATTCCACAAGCAAGCAGCAAAGCTCCGAGACTACCCTGATCATATATTGGCTGAGATGTATCGATTGGGACTCAACGCAGACATCCGAGAAACGGTTCTGAAGACTGTCAATCCTGTCTCCCTGATGGCCTGGACCCAGGAAGCTGAAAATGCAGAAGATCGGCTCACCACCATCAAACTCGACCTGGCTGCTACGACCAACAGACCCGCCGCTGCCAGTGCCTCCAGACCCAAGACTCAACGCCTGTCGGAATCGGCACGAGAACTACGTATGAAGATGGGGCTCTGTCTCAAGTGCGGGGAGAAGGGGCATTTCGCTGTGGATTGTGGCAGCCGTCAGGTAAAAGACAAGCCGCCTACTCCAAGCCCGAAAACACCGCTGACGGGGAAGAAGGGGATGGCTAAACCGCGTTTCTCCAAAGCTCTGCAGGCGGCCCAAGGCCCGGAGGGAATCGAACCGTCTGCTGCCGAGTCAGAAGAGGAGGTGGTGGCTGAAACGGCGGAAAACGACAACGGCCTGTTGTGAGAGGCGCAAAACGACACGGCCATTCTAGCTCTGCGCCCAAGGTGGTGAGAGAAACCCCTTCCCTGTTTTTCGTGACTGTCTCGTTAATGAATCCGCTCCTGGGGACCCACGTTAGGGTGAGAGCGTTGATTGATTCTGGGTGTGGGAGGGATCTCATCAGCCCTAGAGTGTTATTGGCACTGGAAGCGGGGATAGTCCCCTTGAAGTCTCCCATCATTTTTACCCAAATGGATGGGGCACCCATGGAACCTTGTACACACGAGACTATGGCTTTGCGGTTGGGGGCTGGCGATCATTGGGAATCCAGATCCTTCATTGTTACCCCTAAATCACAGTTCGACTTAGTACTGGGGAGTCCCTGGTTGTTTACCCATGACCCTTACATCTTGTGGGAAGAAGGGGTTGTCAAATTTGTGTCGGCTAAATGTGTAGATCACTGCTGGTTGGACTCGTGGGGGGACCAGCCGACCGCACAGTTCCCCTGCGGCGCTTTGCAGCCGGAAGAGTTAGCTTCTTTGCCTCGAGAGTATAGAGACTTGGCGAAAGTGTTTGGCGAAGATGAAGCTAACGAATTGCCCCCCCATCGCTCTACTGACTGTGCTATTGAACTTTTGCCTGACTGTAAATTACCTAAAGGTAAAATCTATGCAATGGGGCCGGCTGAGAAAGTTGAACTGCGGAACTTTATTGATAAAAACCTAGCCCGCGGTTTCATTCGCCCGGCTTCCTCCCCTTTCGCCGCGCCTGTACTTTTCCGAAAGAAGAAAGACGGGGGGCTTAGATTGTGCACTGATTATAGGGGTCTGAACGCTGTTTCTTTGTCCAATGCCTACCCCCTCCCGCTAATCAAGGACTTGGTAGCTGAGGCCACCAAGGGCAAAATCTTCTCGAAACTTGACCTCCGAGATGCATATTTCCGTGTGCGCATTCGGGAGGGGGATGAAAGTAAGACTGCATTTAATACCCCTTTGGGGCAGTTTGAGTACCTCGTTATGCCCTTCGGGCTTCAAGGGAGCTTGTCAACATCCTTCCTAAAATGTGGTGCCCAAAACTGGACACAGGACTCCAGGGGAGGCCTGACCATAGCAGAATAGAGCAGAACTACCACCTCCTGTGATCTGGACACAATACTTCTGTTAATGCAAATATTTTAAGACAAGGAGTTCAAATATTTTCCAAATCATTTCTGAAATATATATATATATGGTATCAGATTGATCTAATTTCTGTGCACTGAGGACAAGCAAGTGCTAGGTTACAAACTGAACCCTCCAATGCAAGAACAAGATGCATTTCTTGTGCTGTGGTGGCAGCTGCCGCCAAAGCAACATTTTGAAAAAATATATACACAGCTGATCAAATCTCCAATAGCCAATCAGAAGCCTTGCTGGGCAAAAGTCCTACCTGACCCCGCCCACTTCCTAAAAACACTTGGCGGCACCAGAAAAGGTGTCAGCGTGCGCCATGGTGCCCACGGGCACACTGTTGGGGACACCAGCTCTAAAGCCTGACTTAGCAGCTAGTTTTCCTAGAGGGCCAGCTGGAGAAGTGAATGATGGGATAGCAGTCCACTACTGTAGCCCCTAACCGCCTAAAATGGCCTGTCAGTAAATTCTGCCTGCCATTTTCTCCTCCTTTCTTTTGTGTCTAAGATGGTCACTCGGGGGCCAAGCGCCACTCCCCCAAAACTGGACACAGTACTCCAGGTGAGGCCTGACCATAGCACAATAGAGCAGAACTACCACCTCCCGTGATCTGGACACAATACTTCTGTTAATGCATCCGAAGACTGCATTAGCTTTCTTCACAGCCACATCGCTTCGTGTCATCTGCAAATTTGATAAGCATCCCCTCTATGTCTTCCTCCAGGTCATTCATAAAAACATTGAACGAAAGCTAATCAGAGTCGACCCTGGTTAATATTTGGATGGGAGACCGCCAAGGAAGTCCAGAGATTCTACACAGGGGCAGGCAATGGCAAACCGTTTCTGAACGTCTTCTGCCTTGAAAACCCTACAGCAGGGGTCCCCAACCTTTCTGATCCTCTGGGCACCTTTGGAATTTTGGCACAGTGCGGTTGGCGCAGCCACAAAATGGGTACCATACAATGTATTATGCAGGGGGTTGGACTAGATGACCCTGGAGGTCCCTTCCAACGCTAGGATTCTAATGGCTGCTTTAGGAGGCGGAGCCAACCACAAAATGGCTGCTGCAGCTTATTTTCGGACACATGGTGAATCTCCTTGTGCCCGTGTTGGCAGCGGCTGCCAAAGCAACATTTGGAAAAATCTGCACAGCCAATCCAAAATCCAATGGCCAATCAAAAGCCTTGCTGGGCAAAAGCCGCACCTGGCCTCGACCAGTTTCTAAAAACCCTCAGTGGGCATCAAGAAAGGTGTTGGCGGGTGCCATGATGCCCACGGGCACTGCGATGGGGAACCCTGCCCTACAGGGTTGCCATAAGTTGGCTGCAACTTTATGGCAAAATAATCATATATAAATATTTACTGTACTTAGACTCCATTCTGACACAGGTCTCCCTTTGATCATTCAAGGGACTGATCACATCCCCACCCACCTAAGTACATCACAGGTGAACTATTGTTCCACACCCATGCTAGTCACTGAGCCCAGTCACCAACGGTTCACTGCAAGAAGTTTCTCCATCAGTTTTCCCCCAGAGCAACCATATCTGGCTACAATCAGATAAAATGTATTTGTCAGGATAAGCCGTTTGGCCTTGTGCAATTCAGCAGCCACAGTGCTCTTGAAAGCACAATGCCATTCCAATATTTCATAACATACACGCATGCACACACACACAGAGGAACTCGAAACCTCAAGGCTCATCTCTACCCCATGCTCAAGATATCATATCAAGAACTAGCAAAAGGAAAACGTAACACACAAGTACGGGTCGCTGTTCCCTAAGACCAAAACAGCCAGGACTGTGGGCAACACCACTCTATGGTAACAGCCAAACTCAATATCACAGCCAGCTGCCCCTTGCTGGACAACTGTGCCCGCTCCTACCGCATGACTTTGACTCTGTGCCCATCGTGGCCAAAGGCACCTTGCTTGATACAGTCCTGGAAACCCATGCAGAATTCTGGAAGGAATCCAACCTATACCTGTGCCTGGAAGTGCGACACTCCAGGCCCACCAAACCGCGTTCACCTCATCAGGATTTCAGTATGTCACAATGATCAGAGACGATGTGAGTGAATGTGCCTTAAGCTACACACCAGAAGGGAACAGTTTAGTAAAATGACTCCCAACTAGTAAAGATGCCTATATGTATGGAGTGGTAATTTCCAGTTATATTTCTGTCTCTGCCTTGACCTTTCCTGGCAATTAACCCCGGCCCCTTTTCTATATATAATGGTTGAGGAAATTCTGTTTCACTGTACCTGTGCTTGCACACGAAATAAATAAAACTCTGTTGGTCTTAAAGGTGCCACTGGACTCAAACTTTGTTCTGCTGCTTCAGACCGACACGGTTACCTACCGGGATCTATAAAACCAACTCGTATGTGCTCAGGATGGTCATGAGCAGTGTTCCCTCTAAGATAAGTTAGTGTGAGCTAGCTCATAGTTTTCTAGCCTCTGGCTCACACATTCTTGTCTTCGCTCAAGAAGGATGGCTCCAGAGCAAACTGATTTATGCAGCAGCCAAATTGCTCACTCACAACTTTAATGCCAGTAGCTCACAAAGAAGGATTTTGCTCACAAGACTCCACAGCTTAGAAGGAGCATTGGTCATGAGCAGTGTTCCCTCTAAGCTGAGTTAGTGTGAGCTAGCTCACAGAATTTTAGCCTCCAGCTCACACATTTCTGTCTTAGCTCAGGAAGGAGGCCTCCAGAGCAAGCTAATTGATGCAGTAGCCAAATCGCTCGCTCACAACTTTAATGCCAGCAGCTCACAAAGGAGAATTTTTGCTCACAAGACTCCACAGCTTAGAGGGAACATTGGTCACGAGCCACTGTGCTCCCCCTGGTCAATGATTCACCCTGCCCCCTTCAGACACAACCCAAACAGCGCACGAAAAGTCATACAACTTGCTGTTAGCATGAATAAGCCAATAATAATTATCTCTGTTTTGCATAATAATTTGTTTCTCGTCCATTCGATTCCTCTTATTTATTTCTCTTCCTTCCCTCCCAAGGTGCTCAGGGCACTGAATATGGTCCCCCGCCCCCTTTTATCCTCACAGCAACCTAGTGAGGTGGGTTAAACCAAGACAGAGCTTGGCCCAACGTTAAACTTACTCTCCCCTCCAATAAAGGGTCTCCTGAAATTATTGTGGCATCAGCTGCTGAGGTGATCTGGGCTCTCAGAATTCTGTTCCCCAAATCCCACCTTCTCTCTCAACAGTTCTGCCATATAATCCTTTGTGACGAGGGGGAACAGAACTCTAAACACCACCAAGATCTCATTCCAGAGGTCCTAACCAGGGTTCCCTCTAAGCTGAGTTAGTGTGAGCTGGCTCACAGTTTTCTAGCCTCCGGCTCACACATTTGTGTCTTACCTCAGGAAGGGATGGCTCCAGAGCAGACAAATTGATGCAGTAGCCAAATCGCTCACTCACAACTTTAATGCCAGTAGCTCACAGAGTAGAATTTTTGCTCACAAGACTCCACAGCTTAGAGGGAGCATTGGTCCTAACCACCACCTCAACAATCCAAGCCTGTATACATTCTGCAACTGTATCACCCAAGTATGATATTTCACAGCACATTTGGAAGTCAGTGCCCTATTCACCAGAACCTTTCTGGAAGCGTAGTTCTTTTTTACCACACGTTGTTCAGGGGAAAAAAACAAGGCCATCTTAAATTAACACATAAGTTACAGTTCATCTTGCATTCGTGGTTATCTTCCTTTCGGGTAAATATAAAGCCAAGGCGCCACCTCTGTCCCCATATCCACCCTGACAACAGAACCGGACAATAGTCTTGGAATATCGCAAGCCAGTACTGATCGCCCGTGACAGACATTATAATGGCTTTATAGAGCACAGCACCCCCTAGTGCCAGACTGGAATATTGGTTTCAGTATACTAAACTATCATTAGGAGAATTCAGGAGTTCCTATATACTCCTATATGAAGAACATGTCATATATTCCAACATGTCATTGGAAGGAAAAAAATCATAAAACTGCGACTGACTTGTTTTGGCCATGTCATGCAGAAGAACTCACTGCAAAAAGTAATTATGTGGCAAAAGGAAACCGGGCCACCTAAGAACACGGTGGCTAGACATCATAAAAGTCGACACCAGCCTGAGCATGGAACGACTCAAAGAAACGGTACAAGACTGGAAAACAGGGAGAGAGCTAGCCCATAGAATCGCCAAGAGTTGGACACATGGCTAACAACAACAACATATATGAAGAAATATACAACCTTGGAAATTAACCAAAAGGACAAAAAAATACCCAAAACACCCAACCCTTAAAGTACAGCCAGATGAGGACTGGATATACACCACAAGGGAGAACGTGTTGAGAGAAGCTGAATGTATCATTTAAAAGAAAAAAAGCGGACAAGGAGAAACCACACTCCCTCAGAGCTTAGATAATTATGGAAGGAAAGTTTTAGGGATGGTAGGAAATTCCAGACTCTTCCCCTCTCAGTCCCTCACAGGCCTCTAGTTTATATCCTCTAATAATTAATTGCCTGGCCCCCATGAGGACTACAAATACCACACAATGGGAGACCACCATTGGGAGATACTACTTAACTGGGGAAAGGTCTCTCAGGCTGTGGTCACACCCACTAAATAATCCACTTTCAACGCACTTGGATTTTGCCAGTTCACACAGTCAGAAAGTGCACTGAAAGTGGATTGAAAGTGGATTATTTAGTGGGTGTGACCGCATCCTCAGTGAATTTATTTATTTATTTATTTGTTTGTTCCACTTTATATCCCGCTCGAACCCCTGGTCGGGGGTCTCTGAGCGGCTTACACTTCGGTGCTAGCCACCAATTTTATTGCCCTAACTATGGCCACATATATTGTGAGGGGGAGGGAAACCTACCGGCACCCCCTGTAGTGGTGGTTGGTAGCTGGTTCTATTTTTCTGGCTCCGGCAATTCTCTCAGGCGGGGCTCCCTTCTTCGGCTTCTCAGGCGGGGCGCCTTCTCCGGCTTCTGGCTGCAGCCTTCTCTCAGGGCACGCGACTCCGACTCCTTCCGGTTCAGCTGTGTCCTTCTGGCTCCGCCGTCCCGGCTCTTTTGACGTCATCGCGGCCCTCCTCTGACGGCGGTCGCCCGGAGCTCCACCTTTCGCCACCAGGGATCGCTCCTTCTGGTTGCGCCCTGCCCGCCGTCGTCGCCATTCGTCTGCTTGCCGCCGCTCGCCCCACTTGCCGCCACCGCCATCTCCGCCATCCAAGTCGGGCCCGATGTTACACCGTTCACCTGTTTGCCGCCGCCGCCATCACGCCATCCGAGCCGGGGTCGATGTCTTGCCATTGCTGCCGCCGCCGTCATCATTGCCGTCGTCTGTCAACCACCGCAGGCAGGGGTGCCCCCCATCCTACTAAGGGTGGGTACCCATTATCTACTTGCAAGTAAGTTGCTTTCGAACCGCTGGGTGGGCGGGAGCTGGGACTAGGGTCGAGAGCTCACCTCGACCACGGTGGTACTCGAACAGCCATAGGGCTGTTCGTATGATGTTACTGAAGCAGGCATTTACTGCCTGCGCCACCGCTCCCTAGCCCCAGGTATGTCTGAGAACACTCATTTCCCTCAGGACTCCATATTAAGGAGAAATAATCCAAAAATAGAGTCGGCAAAGGCTGTGTATGTGCATAGCAATCTTGCTACAATAAGAACAGGGCAGTATGAGGGGCAAACGGAAGAACCAGCCCTTCTGTATGCCTGTGGCTGGTTTCTAGGATACGAGGAGCCTGGGGTTCAAGTCCCCACGTAGCTATAAAAATGGCCCTCGGGCAAGTTTCAGCTTCACCCACCTCACAGGTTCAGGCGGGTAGCCATGTTGGTGTGAAGAAACAGAACAAAGTTTGAGTCCCGTGGCACCTTTAAGACCAACGTTTAATCCTGGGTATAAGCTTCTGTGCACATGCATACATACGAAAGCTTACTCCCAGAATGAAACTTTGTCGGTCTTCAAGGTACCCCTCCCTGGACTCAAACTTTGTCGCTTCAGACCAACACGGCTACCCACCTGAATCTATCTCTAGAAATTGTGAGAGAAAGTACACATGCTTGTTGTAGATTTTTGAACTGGGACGGCAAGCCAAAACTAGAAACAAATATGAAAACATAGGATGAGGATCCCCACTCTGCCATGGAAGCTTACTGGGCGACTGTGGGCCAGTCACACACTGGCAGCCTAACCCACCTCGCAGGGTTGTTGTGAGGGACAATGGAGGCAGGAGATAGATCCAGGTGGTCAGCCGTGTTGGTCTGAGGCAGTTGAACAAAATTAGAGTCCGGTGGCACCTTTGAGACCAACAAAGGTTTATTCAAGGTATGAGCTTTTGTGTGCAGGCACACTTTTTCAAATATTTGAAAAGGTGCGCGTGCACACGAAAGCTTATACACTGAATAAAACTGTGTTGGTCTTAAAGGAGGCAGGAGAATTATGTAAGATGCACTGGATCCCCAAATAAGTAATAATATTAATAAGAGATTGGGTTTATACCCCGCCCTTCACTACCCGAAGGAGTCTCCCAGCACCTTACAATCTCCTTTCCCTTCCCCTCCCCACAACAGACACCCTCTGTGAGGTAGGTGGGGCTGAGAGAGCTCTTTCGAGGACTGCTCATGAGAGAACAGCTCGGAGAGAACTTGTGACTGACCCAAGGTCACACCAGCAGCTGCATGTGGAGGAGTAGGGAATCAAACCCGGTTCTCCCAGATTAGAGTCCGTACCCCGGGTAAGTGTTCTTGGTAGGTGTTCTCCGGTTCTGGAACTTTCTATAGGTATGTTGAAGCTTGCCAGACTACTTCCTGGAAAGCAACGCAAGCCCTTTACACTTGGACAATCCTTTAGTGGAAAGGATTTGTGAAGAGTTTCTCTTCTGCATCACGGTTGCTAAGAGACGGAACTAAGAATCAGGAAGTTTCTGGTTCCACTCTCATGTCCGGCATGAACTCGCTCGGTGGCCTCAGGCAAATCTTTCTCTCGGTTCCACCTTCCCCATCTGCACTAGTCAGGTCCCTTGACCTGGGCTGGACGGCCCAGGCTAGCACAAAATCACCATATCTCAGAAGCTAAGCCGGGTTGGCCCTGGTTGATACTTGGATGGGAGACCACCCAGGAAGCCCAGGGCTGCTACGCAGAGGCAGGCAAGGGCAGACCACCTCTGAACGTCTCTTGCCTTGAAAACCCTACAAATGGGCTGCAACTTGACTGCACTTTCTACTACCGTAAACATATCTTCCAGGGACACTGTAAGACTACAGTATAATGACGCATAAGCTTTGAGCTTTCTAAAAAAAGTAAAGGTTCCCTTGCTTGAAAGCCAGTCGAGTCCAACTCTAGGCTCATCTCCGTTTCAAAGCCGAAGGGCCAGCACTGTCCAAAGACATTTCCGTGGTCATGTGGCCGGCATGACTAAACACCAAGGCGCCCGGAACGCTGTTACCTTCCCACCGAAGTGGTCCCTATTTATCTACTTGCAATTTCTTGCTTTCGAACTGCTAGGTTGGCAGGAGCTGGAACTAGAGACGGGAGCTCACTCCGTCATGCGGCACACTCGGGTCTCGAACTGCTGAACTACCGACCTTCCACAGCCTGCAGTTCAGCGTCTTAACCACTTGAGCCACAGCCATTTCTAAAGCTCTGTATAAATTCTTGATATTGGCATCCAGAAAGTTTTTTAAAAGACCTCTTCTAGGTGTTGTTTTAGCACTCACTGGTACCACTGGCCCAAGAGGGGGAACCTCATCCAATTCCCTCCTCACCGGAGCCTTATCCTGCATCGCTCTTTTGTCCTCTGAGTCCCTGCATAGTCAGGGGTCTAAACCTGCCCCTCCATCCTCTTTAACCAGTGGAAAAGCTGGCAGGATGCAACCTACGTACTAATATCTCTCCTTCTTCTTACTGCAAACACTTGTGAAACAAACGGAAATATTTTGAAAAACTCGCATAACCCAAAAGGAACGAGGCCTGCTTAACGGAAGTCATTATTCACCAGTGGAGAAGGGACACCCACAGAGCGTTCAAGATGTTTTGGCACCCAAGGGGGAAAAAATGCAAACGAGACCTTGGGTCGATTCAGTGGCCGGAACGTTCTGCCTCCCATTCTGCCATACATACTGCATCTGGAAACTTCCGTGTTGAACCCGCTACCTTCTCTTGCCACCAGCTAGTGCTATCTCTGAGGACACCGCCCAAAATCTAGGCCTAGAACACCGCCTGCTTCCATACAAACTCGATTTAAGATTTTGTACCACCAGGGCTATTTTTGGGCAGGAACGCACAGGAACGGAGTTCTGGCTGGCTCCCGAGTTGGCCACGCCCAGCAGGAACTCATTAGCACAATAGGCCACACCCAACAGCAGAAACCCATTAGGATTGGCTACATAAGGGATGTGTGGCCTAACATGCAAAGGAGCTCCTGCTACCAAAAAAGCCCTGGGTTTTGACAACAAACAAGGTAAACAGAATAAGAAGCAAAAGGTGGGTGTGGCTGGATGACCACACTTTTCTGGTAACACGGGGTGTGGCCTAATATGCTAATGAGATGTGATGTCAGGGGTGTGGCCTAATATGCTAATGAGTTTCTGCTGTTGGGTGTGGCCTATTATGCTAATGAGTTCCTGCTGGGCTTTTCCTACCAAAAAAGCCCTGTGTACCACAGACCTGCTTTGGATGCCCCCCCCCCGCCCTCGAAGGGGGCCTTGGTGGCTCCCAGAAACAGGGACTTTTCTTTGGTGGGTGCAGTCCTAGGGCCATCCTCCTCAGCCATATTTGTTAAGGGCTTATTCTGTTTCCTTTCAGGGGCTGCTGAAAACATTTTTAATTCACCCAGGCCTCCTGATTCTCATAATTCTTTTTATCAGGTGATTTTTTTAAAAAAACACTTAGCTTTTATCGGAACAAAGTTTGAGTCCAGCGGCACCTTTAAGACCAACGAAGTTTAATTCTGGGTATAAGATTTCATGTGCATGCACACTTCTTGCATACACACACAAGCTTATACCCAGAATTAAACTCTGTTGGTCTTCAAGGTGCCGCTGGACCCAAACTTTGTTCTATGGCTTCAGACCAATGTGGCTACCAACCTGAATCTTTGTGTTTATTGTAATGACTTCAAGGTGATATGAATGAATGAATTTTATTGTTACGGCACCCAGCCAGCAAAATTCAAGGTGATATTACAGGGCTCTTTTTGTAGCAGGAACTCCTTTGCATATTAGGCCACACCCCCTAATGTAGCCAATCCTCCAAGAGCTTACAGAGCTCTTAATACAAGGCATATTTAAAAAAAAAAACACAAACATGGGGGTCTGGATTAAGTGGGAAGGACAGGCATAAACGTTTTAGCAAATAAAATAAAGTAGATAACTGACTATAGACTCAACTGGACTTATTCTGCTCCTAACCAACAAGGAACAATCAGCCACAACAAAGGTATCTATGGCCCCAGTCACACGGGGGAAATTGACGCGGCCAAAGTGCAGCTTTTTAGAGCCGCACCAAAAGAGGCATGCAGCGGCGGGATCAGACAGATCCCCTGAGCCGCCGCACAGTTGCTCCCCAGCACGATCAGATGCCGGGGGGGGGGGAGCCACGGAAGGGAGAGCAAGGCAGCCGGCTGCGCATGTGTGCGCATGCACAGTTCGGC
Organism: Gekko japonicus; assembly: GCF_001447785.1. Classification (NCBI taxonomy): domain Eukaryota; kingdom Metazoa; phylum Chordata; class Lepidosauria; order Squamata; family Gekkonidae; genus Gekko; species Gekko japonicus. Next base: position 525,108 of record NW_015162512.1, on the reverse strand, counting down.
CGGGAGCCTCGAATGCTCCTGAAAACGGGCGCGCCGGCGATCCCACGGCCGTGCTTGCTGCGGCGTTTCAGGTTGGTCCTACTATTTCCTCAGGGGTTTTTTACTGCACGTTTTCGGTCTGAAGGGACGGATTGGGGACGGGTGCGCGCCACTTCCCAGATGTTGCGGTGTGATCGTGCCCGTTTGCTGCGCCCCCAATCCGTCCCTCTTGTGGGCCAAAACCTCCCGTGTGACCGGGGCCTATGATAAGCAAAGAATCAGCAGTGTAATCCAAGACAAGATCACTACAGTCTCGATACACTGAAATCGATAGGGTTACTGGAATAACGCTGCAGTGTAAAATGAAGAAGAAGAGATTGGATTTATACCCCGCCCTTCACTCAGAGTCTCAGAGGGGCTTACAAGCTCCTTTCCCTTCCCCTCCCCACAACAGACACCCTGTGAGGTAGGTGGAGCTGAGAGAGCTCTTGAGAGAACAGCTCTGACAGGACTATGGCTTGCCCAAGGTCATCCAGCAGCTGCAAGTGGAGGAGTGGGGAATCACACCTGGTTCTCCCAGATTAGAGTCCGTGCACTTAACCACTACACCAAACTGGCTCTAAGATGCTGAGAAGACAGAAGACAGATAATAATCATTCATACACACACAGAGAGACTAAGTTTCTAACACAACCTGTGCTCATTAACAATTTGAATTGTGGATGAGGTGGATTTACCCCTGGCATTTCATATGGTTTTTTGCTCATTAACAACAGAGACAGTGTATGTAAAATCTTGGTCAAGCTTTCTCACTGCCTCAATTAAAACTGAATTGATGGAACTAGATAAGGATTCTTTCCTTGTGAGCTAACACAGTTTTGTGAGAAACTTTCCTGGAAGCTGGCTTAAAATGTTTTGGGGTTTTTTGGTTATCTTTATGGTTTGGGCTAACAAGCTGTGACTCAAAAATCTAAAAAAAGAAAGTTTGTAACAGAATCAAAGATTTGTAGGATGTGAAGAGAATGGGATTGGTTCGGCTATTCACCCTTGAAAGATCTGTTAAGTCTAGGGCTGGACTTAGCATGGACTGCATTTGGGACTAGGCAAAATCGCACCTCAGTCAGGGAATTCGTGTGGGTGGCTTGGGAAAGAGACTCTAAAGCACAGGTCCCCAACTATTTGCGTGTGAGGGCACATTTGGGATCCTGACATGGCATGGTGGGCGCAGAAACAAAATGGCTGCCAGAGGAGGCGGAGCCAGTCACAAAATGATTCCAAAGCTTAAGTTCAGTAACACTGTGCCGATCCTTGTGCTGTGGTGGCAGCTGCCAAGCAACATTTTGAAAAAATATATACACAGCTGATCAAATCTCCAATAGCCAATCAGAAGCCTTGCTGGGCAAAAGCCCAACCTGACCCCTCCCACTTCCTAAAAACACTTGGCGGCACCAGAAAAGGTGTCAGCGGGCGCCATGGTGCCCACGGGCACACTGTTGGGGACACCAGCTCTAAAGCCTGACTTAGCAGCTAGTTTTCCTAGAGGGCCAGCTGGAGAAGTGAATGATGGGATAGCAGTCCACTACTGCAGCCCCTAACCGCCTAAAATGGCCTGTCAGTAAATTCTGCCGTGCCATTTTCTCCTCCTTTCTTTTGTGTCTAAGATGGTCAGGGGCCAAGCGCCACTCCCCCAGGAATCCAAATTTAGCCCGCAGGCCTTTGGCTGACCTCGTCTCTTAAGGCCTCAAACATGTACACAACCATTCCCCTCACCATACTCAAAGAACAGGTGGTTATTTTGAAGCACTGCAACATATTTTGACAGCTCTGTGACAGGCTGCCATTAGGAACCCTGCTCTGTTCAGAGGGCATCTTTCGTTTTCACCAACAGAGGACAGACTTGCAGAGTACAAAAGAATTCAGAGAAACAGAAAAACAGCAGAAGATGGTTCCCGATTCGAGGATGCCCACTCCTACCAGTCACAAAGCAAAGCCCTTTCGAATCGGGCATGGCTACGCCGTCGCGCTTTCCCGATCCACAGATTCATTCCAGCACAACTCCTTTGCCGGCAAAGAGTTTCCGCAGAAACTTGACCTTTGTAACAATGTCGCTTCCCACCCCATTCACATTTTGATTTAAGATGCCAACTTTTATTTGATTTCACAGGAGAAATCAATGAACCGCAATTCTGGTTGCCAAATCGATACGGGAAGCGTGGAGGCCGAAGGGCGCACTTGTTCTCCTGAAGCTATTTTGATTCTGTTGGGAAGTCCCTGGTTTAAATTTCACCTCAGCCGCACACTCACCAAATGGGCAAGTCCATTCTTCCCTCTGCCTTAGGTTCACCCACCCCACCCCACATCTCAACAATTTGAGATTAATACTGGCTGACTCCTTTGGAGGATTACCGAGATAACACTTGAACACACTGCAAGTGTTAGATAAATACTGTAATTACTGAATTAAAGAAAACATTAAGGGTGGGCTTGCAACTTAGCAATGATCAACATTCAGGGTTGCCAACCCCCAGGGGATGGCTGGAGATCTCCTGGGTTTACAAGTGATCTCCAAAGGACAAATCGGTTCCCCTGGAGAAAATGGCTGCTTTGGAAGGGGGACTCTATGGTATTATACCCCAGTGAAACCCCTCTCCTCTGCCCAAAGCCCACCTTTCCTCAGGCTCCACCCCCCCCCGCAAATCTCCAAGTATTTCCCAACCCAGAGCTGGTGACTCTCACAAGATCTGTGTTTAGGAAACAGCATGTTCTTGCATCTACTTAACAATGCAGTTATAGTGAAGTTTTAAGCAGTATTAAAGAGTTTATCAACTAAACAATTCTTCATATGTCTAAAGCTTCAGCTGCGACTTAATGGCACTGTAAAAAGGTAAAGGTTCCCTTGCTCAAAAGCCAGTCGAATCCGACTTTAGGGTTGCGGTGCTCATCTCCGTTTCAAAGCCGAAGAGCCAGCGCTGTCCGAAGACGTTTCCATGGTCACGTGGCCGGCATGACTAAACACCAAGGCACACGGAACGCTGCTACCTTCCCACCGAAGTGGTACCTATTGATCTACTTGCAATTTCTTGCTTTTGAACTGCTAGGTTGGCAGGAGCTGGAACTAGAGATGGGAGCTCACTCCATCATGTGGCACCCGGGTCTCGAACTGCTGAACTACTGACCTTCCACAGCCTGCAGTTCAGCGTCTTAACCACTTGAGCCACCGCGGCTCCACTGTATACTGTATAATGGCACTGTATACCCATGCAAAACTTCAGTCCAAGAGCACTGTTGACCAGACTACTTAAACACTTCTAATATCTAAATAGACGAACATTTAAACAATTAGAAAATGTCACTGCAGACTGTGGTGTCGTAGTTAAAGTGTCAGATAGGAGTGAGGAGATCCAGACTGAAATCTCCCCTCAGCCATGAAGCTTGCTGAGTTGCCTTGGGTCAGTTGCCGCCTCACAGGGCTGTTGTGAGGAAAAAGGAAAGGAGGGCCCATATGCCACTGCAAACTGGAAGACAGGAGGGATTAAAATTTAGTAGATCCCGGTGGGTGCCACGGTGCCCATTTCCTGGCAACCCACCTGCTTCTCCCCCCCAAAGCAAAGAGCCAGTCCTAGTTTTCTTCTACCACACTATAGCAATAGGGGCTTCAGAAAAACCAAGACGTTTTTAGGTCTGCAGGGAACACCTTTTGGGAAAACCACTATTACAGAATGATACCCGGCTTACAACCTCCTAACATTTTTTGTAACTCCTCCCTCATTTTGTGACTTGGACCCAGTTCCCACGGCAGCCATTTTGTTGTGGTGTCCACTCCCCATTCTTAACATTTCAAAAGTGCCCACAGGCTCAACAAGGCCACAAATAAATATTGAACGAGGCAGATTTAATTAGTAGGCAGCCTTATTTTTTTTCCAAAAGGAAAGATTCAAAACGTGGGAGCAAAGAAGGGTTCTTTGTTCTCCCGAGCCCCAGTTTATCAGTCACAAGAGAAGGTAAAAAGTAACAAGCAAACAAAAATCCACAGATCCAAGTTTTGGCCACAGCATCGTAACCCAGGAAGAAAAGGCACTGGTTAAAAAATATGTACAGAGCTTTCATTAACACGTGCCTGCTAACAGATACCATATCACATTAGTCCACCCTTAATGAAGTCCTCACTTGTCCCTTGAGATTAGGTCTTTCACCTACTCCCAGTTTACAAGCCAAAGAAACAGAGACCCAAGAAAGGGGGAATCCCTCACAGCCCGTAGATTTTGCTCACAGAAGCTTTCGAAGCCCCATTTTCCATCCACACTTGAGAATGGAACATAGCTTAATGCTAAGAATGGAAAATGGTGATGCCCAAACCAGCATGCTTTTTACAGAGAAGACCATCTATGCTGCTTAATCCCAGAAATGTGGGAGGTGGTGACTGTAGGCCATGGCACACTGTGGCAGGAATCTGTGGCATGCCGAGAGAAGTGACACAGACCCCATGGGCACAGAGTAAACCTAGAGTCTTGCCCACCTCCTCCAGCACGGCACTTCTGTTTGGTTCCCAGTCAGCAGACCAGAGAGAAAACCATCTGAAGATAGTACATGGGTTTCTCATCCACGATAGAAGGCCACTGCCTCCTTCACTGGACATACCCTCTGACTCGCTTTTCAAAAAAAAGCAGTGGTGAGGAAAATAACCCGTGAACCTGCCTTGTATTGACTCAGATAACTGGTCCACCAAGGTTAGTCTCACCTACTCTGACTGGCAGTGGCTCTCCAGGGTCTCAGGCCGGAGGTCTTTCATATCAGTTGCTACCTCTTTCTTTTAACCGGAGATGCTGGGGATTGAACATGGGGCCTTCCGCATGCCAAACAGATGCTGTACCGCTGAATCACAGCTCCCTCCCGCATCCTCAAATGCCGTCTGCACATGCTCTGATGCCTACACTCTGTTATTATGGAGTACGTTTCTGGTATCTCTCCTTATATATAATTGAATAGTGGGTGCCAAAGTTCTAATTCTAAAATGCACTCCCTTAGTGTATGGCTGATGGCACTGCTCCTCCGCATATATCGCCACCAATCAGAAGGCAAAGCCCGGGTCCCGCCCACAACACAACTACTGCGACAACCTGGTCTTTTGCATATGGAAGCTGATTGGACTTCACTCCATTCCACACCTCAAACTCCCCCCCCCCGCAAGGCAGTTGGAATGTCAGTTGCATATGGAATCTGCTGTATTCTGGTGGTGTGCAGGTCCCAGATTCATGTTTTTAAAGCAGACTGACACTGTTTGCCCAAAGCCAGAGCACTCTCCCAGAGCCTCTTTCTAGATCCCGTTGTATTTATTTCCACAACGGGCCTTATTTCTAGTTTAAAATAAATCCCCAACAAACTGGCTCAAAATGAGTCTTGGAACAACCCCATGGCCTTTGGTGCCGCCTCTGCACATATGAAACGAGAACCATGTTCAGAGGCTGGGGGCTGACAGGTGTTTTGTAGTACCATTTAAGGCCAAACACTGCTTCTTCTGTACAAATACTTTTAAGGCTAAAACAATACCGGGGGGGGGGGATCTGAAAATGAGCAGGGATGCACACTCATGAAGCTACCAGCTACTGAATGATCCCTTGGTCCATCAGAGTCAGTGTTGTCTACTCATCAAGACTGGCAGTGGCTCTCCAAGGTCTCAGGTACAGGTCTTTCCAGGGCTCTAGTCGGGGGGGAGCTCTCAGGTACGGAGCTCCGGAAGAGAACCTCTAGGGGGCGGGGCGGTCACGTGGTGAAGCCCCGCCCCCTTCTTTACCCCGCCCTCTGCTTCGATCCTCATTCCGTTTGGGAATGAGGATGAAGCAGGAGGGTAAGTAGCCGGGCCTTCTGACACACTTCCGGTGATGTCAGGGGGTGTGGCCTTCTGTCACTTCCGGTGATGTCAGGGGGCGTGGCATATGCAAATAAGTTATGCTAATGAGTTATGCTAATGAGCTCCGGCAGCTCTTTTTCTACAACAAGACCCCTGGGTCTTTCACATCACCCATTGCCTGGACCTTATAACTGGAGATGCCAGGGATTGAACCTAGGACCTTCCGCATGCAAAGCAGAGGCTCTACCACTGAGCCACAGATCCTCACAGTTCAAACTAGTTTAACACAGATTAGGCTACTGCATCTGAAAAAAGGGAACTTTGACTCTCAGAAGCTTACACCCTGAAATTCTTGTTGGTTTCCATATTAGATGGTTAACTCTTTTTCCATCACCCTCATGCTCACTGGCAGAGGAGTTAAAATGGGATAGAAGCAGCAAAGTGAGAATTCCAATACACTGTTAAAAATGTGGAACTTGCTCCCATTATCAAGAGTCACAGTGCAATTAGATGGTTAACTCTTTTTACATCATCCTCATGCTCACTGATAGAGGCGTTAAAATGGGATAGAAGCAGCAAAGTGAGAATTCTAATACACTGTAAAAATGTGGAACTTGCTCCCATTATCAAGAGTCACAGTGCAATCCTACGAAGAGTTACTCCATTGGCTAAGAACATAAGAGAAGCCCTGTTGGATCAAGGCAATGGCCCATCTAGTCCAACACTCTGTGTCACACAGTGGGCAAAAACCAGGTGCCATCAGGAGGTCTACCAGTGGGGTTCGAACTCTAGAAGTCCTCCCACTCTTGCTCCCTAAGCACCAAGAATACAGAGCATCACTGCCCCAGACAGAGTGTTCCATCTATACCTTGTGGCTAATAGCCACTGATGGACCTCTGCTCCATATGTTTATCCGGTCCCCCTCTTGAAGTTGTCTCTGCTTGTAGCGGCCAACACTTCTTGTAGCAGTGAATTCCACATGTTAATGACTCTTTGAGTGAAGAAGTACTTCCTCTGATCTAAGCCTCCTGCTCATCCGTTTCATTGAGTACCCACCAGTCCTTGTATTGTGAGAAAGGGAGAAAAGTACTTTGTTCCCTAACTTCTCTATCCCATGAATAATTTCTGTAAACCTTTGTCATGTCACCCCCCTCAATCGTCATTCCTCCAAGTTAAAGAGCCCTAACCTCTTCAACTTTTCTTCATAGGGGAGGTGCTCCATCCCCTTAACCGTTTTAATTGCCAGAGGCTTGGACAGAAGTAACTCTAACATAACACTGTCACTGTTTTAAGCGGCGGCACGCATTTTCTTTTTTGCTCACGGCATGCTGTGTACAGCGCTTATAAGCACCAATGGGGCTGCATACGTGACTGCATAGTTATTTTGGCTTAAACGAACTCGGAGCACGAGCTAGACTGGGCAACACTCAGCCAGATGGCGGCTCTCTATGTGCGTAGCAGCATGGTTTCATACATGTGGCCTATATAAGATTCATTCACACACAGCATGGATCTCACCCCACTGATGCACGGGGAGGGACTGAAGGAGATGAGGGGAAGGAAGCGCCCCTGACCAGGTTCAGGACCCTGTTTGGACCCCCAGGACATATGCCAAGCTTTTAACACCTGTGACATTGGGGGAGGGCTCCTTTATTCCCCCTCCTCCCTTTATGGACGTCCAGCAAATATATTATAAGGGCTAAACAGGCAGATCGTGAACTTGCCTTGCCTTCACCCCATAAATTCCCTCCCCCCGGACCCTGACACCCCCCCCCATTAACAAGATGCCCTCCAGCCCCGCCCCTCCCATTTTTATTAGACCCCTCCCATCAGCCCCTGCTAATCATGATTATTCGTCCTCCCCCCCCCAAAAAAATAAGGGGAGGGGTCTGCCTTTCACCCCCTACCACCGTTCTTTGAGGCCGCCCCCGATCCGGATCTCACCCCCCCACTGTGCACCGCCTGAGTTACGACTCCGGCTCCTGCTCCCGCCGCTGCTGATGCCTGCGGGCCCCAGCCGCCGCCTGCTGTGAGGAGAGGGTCGGGCTGGACCACGTAGCAGAGAGGGGGAGCCGGTGCGTGATTCCTCCCTAGGCAAAGCAACCCGCTGTACCGCCACAAGTGGAAGCATTTCCCATGCTATTTCCTTACTATCAGAAATCCTCGACAACCTGTATCTTTTTAGGAAAGGGTTCTCAGAAATGAATAAAGGGAAATCAGGAGATCACTCTCCCCGGGGGTGAGGATGGTTCGGCTCAAGCGGGGCGCGGTGCCTTCTGGGAAACGTAGTTCCGAATCGGCTGGATGGGTAAAGGAGCACGTGGCTTCGGGGAGAAGGGGAAGAACGGGTGAAGAAAGACAGAAAGGAGTGGGGGCTGGGGAGAGATGAGCGGAGGGATTAATGGGGAGGTTGTCTCATGGCGGGGGGGGGGGTTGGTTTCAGACGTGGGGACAAGCGCATGCGTGGAAAGAAACGGGACACAAGGGTGAAGAAAGAAATCCGTTGGGAGACAATTAAAAAAATATGGCTCAGTTTGGAAAGGGGGGTCAGAGGCCTGGAAGGGAGGCGCCAGCTTAATTTGACCGCGCGAAGGAGCAGCCGGCAGTACAGAGCTTTGGGGGGAAATTAGAAGAGTGCCTCTGAGCATGTGCAGAATGCTATCGCGTTAAAAGCGAGGTTGGAAGAAAAGAAAGAGGCGAGTGCAGCCCGAGCTAAATTTGAATACCCGAAAGCATCGGGAAATTAAAATATCGTGCCTCTAAATAGGTGCGGCATACCATGCGTTTGAGGAACCAACGCTAGCAACTGGATTGAGATGCTTTCGCCTTTGACTCATCCTGACATCCTCTTTTGACAGATTTAGGCTTAAGGTAGAGCCGTTGTGGTGACCAAGGAGAAGACTGGACTTAATCTCAACCAGGACTTGGCTGTAGCCCACTTTAAGTGACAGATGTCTTCCCACAAATTTGCACCCAGTGAATGAAAAGAGTATCCCTCAGTACATGAGGAGTACTGCCAACCTCCAGGTGGTGGCTGGAGATCTCCTGGAATGACAACTGATCTCCAGGCTACAGAGACCAGTCCCCCTAGATAAAATGGCTGCTTTAGAAGATGGGCTGTATGGCGTTATACCCTGGCTGAAGCCCCTGCCTTCCCCAGGCTCCACTCCCCAAACCTCCAGGAATTTCCCAGTTCAGAACTGGCAACCCTAAGTACTGGACAGCCTTGACACATTTCGGCTAAACAAAAAGGCATCCAGGACAGAACAAGCGCAGGCTACCTCATGTTTAGAAAAATCTAATTTTAGCTGAGAGGGCATTTCGGAATATCCTTTGCTTTGACCTCAAGAAATGCACGTGGAGAAAGGGGCTGGCCAGACATGATAATGAGTAACAAGCTGCTTGATTGTAGAGACCCAGGGAGCCTATACAGACTTCAGGACAAACTCTTGTACTTCAGGGTAACTTGACTGTTGTCTGTTTGAAGAATCCCACCTTTCTTCTCATAAACCAAGTTAATAGACATTTCATTGTGGTGGGAGAGGGCGCTGCAGAGTCTCACCCGATTTACTGTGACCCGTAAAGCTTTTAAGGCAAAGAGACAAACAGAAGTGGTTTGCCATTTGGTTAGGCTTTTAAGGCAAAGAGACAAACAAGTGGTTTGCCATTTCCTGGCTCTGTGTAGAAACCCTGGACTTCCTTGGTGGTCTCCCATCCAAGTACCAACCAGGGCCAACCCTGCTTAGCTTCTGAGATCTGACAACACTGGCTAGCATGAGTCCTCTAGATCAGGGCTGTTCTTCTGTTCGCATTCTCAAACAGGTGGGGTTAAGGCCACCTGCTTCAGTATACTCCTGGAAACCAGCAAAAAAATGCCAAGGGAAGACCATCAGAGATTAAATGCACTTGAAATGTCTGAGTATAAGATATATTAAGTAAATGTTTAAATTGCAAATAAACATCTATAATGAGTTGGTGGTCCACAGCCCACAGCAAATACAAATGCAATATGTGTTCTTGGCATATCATACATCAACATAGACACAAATAAACATAACGGTTTGCGCTCACAGGTGCTGAGAACAAGGTATGCACATAAATCCAACCGGTGGATTCTCCTTGCTTCAATGCAATAACAGTGTCCAAAGACCCCCTGCAGTCATAAATCAAGCAGAGGACGACCAGTGAAAAATCTTCTGTAGCCAAACCAACACCTTTCCTAGGTATATAGACGTTTCAATGTCTCTCCTGGTTGTAGAGAGCATTTTGTCAGCCAAATTTAAAACAAGCCTTCCAGCCAGGTAGAAAAGAGGACTGGTTTGCTACTACTATAAATATTATTATAGTGTTCATGGAGAGCATTTAAGCCATCATAATATAGAAAGGCTTTTGCACCTAGTTAAAGAAGACAAGACTGGCTTGCCCCTAATACAAACACTTGAAATGGAACCAGAAGTAAATTCTTAAAAATTAAATAATTTTTAAAATGTACAAAATAATATTAAAAAAATTAAAAAAATACTATTCCATTCAGCTTCATGTTGCTTTTCATTTTAAATACCATGGTTTTCCCCCAGGATAATTTGTAGAAAATAAGAAGTTAAGCATTGGTTTGCTTCTAACATAACATTGAGCTGTATCAAGAGGCTGACACCTTTCAATACAATAGGATTACTCCTGAGGAAGATCGGGACGAAATGAGCTTATATCCAGGTTCTCATTGAGAATGATGGACTTTTCTTTGTAATATTGTAAAGTTTTATTTATAATATAATATGATCTTTACTAAATGTCCTAGTCATTCATATCACAGTGTTTGCTTGTTTGTTGTATTTCCTATATGTGTACCATACTATATAGACCTGATGTCACCCAAAACATTACTCACATTCTTTTACAAAAGGAGACCTGTTTTATTTATGACCTTAAGACCTATGCTCCATTTGGAATGAATCAGAGCCTGGGTTATTCTGCCTTTATTTGAATTGCTCATCTTTTTGTATTACTGTTACTTTAAGAATGATACATCTGTAATCCATTAGCTAGTGTACTTTTATGTGGGATGGTGCTGCTACTGTTTGTGAGAACCCTGGGATTCAACTCAGCTAAAAGTACTGGTAGTCTGTAATTCTCTTTGAAATCGGGGCAAGCATATATATTGTAATTTCCTGCTAATTAATTTTCTCGACTGGTTGGATTTATGTGCACACCTTGTCATCAGCGCAGACTGGTAGGTTTATTTGTGTCTGTGTTGATGTATGATATGCCATGAGCACATATGGCATTTCTATTTGTTGTGGGTTGTGGACCACCAACTCATTATAGACGTTTATTTGCAATTTAAGCATTTACTTAATATATCTCATACTCAGACGTTTCAAGTGCATTTAATCCTTGATGGTCTTCCCTTTGCGTTTTTCTGCTGCTTTCTAGTATCACACGCTGGGGATCCCTGTTTTGTCTGGTGTTCAGAATACTCCTTGGCTGCGGCGGAGAAATCACATGGTGGTGTCTCCACAGGATTAAGCCAATTGCCCTCAGCAAATCATGGGTTAGAGGAAGCATGTCAACTGTATTAAAAGTTTTGTTGTCAGATTTATGCACGTTATCAATTTACTTCATTTATACCCCGCCTTTCTCCACCCAAGAGACCCAAAGCAGCTTATCGCATTTTGCTGTCCTCCATTTCATCTTTACATCATCCCCGTGAAGACATTTTGGCTGAGGGAGTGTGACTGAACCCCAGGTCACCCAGCGAACGTCCGTGGCAGAGTGGGGATTCAAACCTGCGTCTCCCAGATCCCAGCCTGACACTCTAATCCAGGGGTCCCCAATAGGGTGCCCGTGTGCGCCACAGCAGCCGCTGACACCGTTTCTGGTGCCCGCCAAGCGTGTTTCAGAAGTGGGTGGGGCCAGGTAGGGCTTTTGGAGTCCTCACTTCAAAAAAGGATGTGGACAGAATGGAGCCGGGTGCAGAGGAGAACGACGAGGATGATCGGGGGCCTGGAGACCAAGCCCTGTGAGGAAAGACTGAGGGACTCGGGAATGTTCAGTCTGGACAAGAGGAGATTGAGGGGGGGACGTGATTGCTGTCTTGAAGTATCTGAAGGGCTTTTACTTAGAGGAGGGCAGGGAGCTGTTCTTGTGGGCAGCAGAGGCCAGGACTCACAATCATGAGTTTAAATTAAGAGCAGGAAGGTACCAGCTGGATATTAGGGAGAACTTTTTGACAGAGTTGTGCAACAGTGGCATCAGCTGCCTAGGGAGGTGGTGAGCTTCCCCTCACTAGCAGTCTTCAAGCAGCGGCTGGACAAACACTTGTCAGGGATGCTCTAGGCTGATCCTGCATTGAGCAGGGAGTTGGACTAGATCAGGGGTGTCAAACGTGGCCCGGGGGCTGGGTCAGGCCCCCAGTAGGCTTCTGTCAGGCCCGCAGTGGAACTGGCTGTCTTCTGCTTCTTCTTCCAGTTCTGCTGCTGCTGCTGCGTGATCGTAGGTTTGCAGCTTACAGATACACGCCTGAACAGCCTACTCAAGATTGCAACAGCACAGACATTTGGATGCAGTAATTCAGAGCCAGAGGGGTCCGTTATCAGACACTGTTAAATAAACAAAATATTGCAAGAGTGCTAATGTTTTAAGCATGTTTTTATTTTAAGTTAAAAAAACCCTTTATGTTTGTGTCCTTTATAAAGTTTATATCTCTGCTACCTGGCATTACATTTTATGACACACATGGCCCGGCCCAACAAGGTCTCATTTATGTCAGATCTGGCCCTTATAACAAATGAGTTCTATGCCCCTGATCTACACTGTGTTACTGAGGTGAAGCTGTGGCAATCGTATTGTGGCAGGCTCTGCTTCCTGCGGCAGCCATGTCGTGGCAGGTTTTTTGTTACTGCAGCCACCATGGCCATATAAGAATTCCAAATGTGCCCACAGGCTCAGAAAGGTTGGGGACCTTTGCTCTAACCTTTGCACTGTACTAGGTCTCTGTGCGCTGCCTCCAAATAAGGTACGACGGTACCTCTTTTATTTTGTGTGGTTAGGCATGATGTAGTTTTAAATTTCTGGTTGTTCCTTCCTCTCACTCAATGTATCGATCGCTGCCACCAGGAATTTAATCCCAGTCTTTCATTAACCTTTTCCCACAGTATTGTGCCCGAGCTTTAAGGCTCCTTCGTTGGACTATGTGGTTCTGAGGATAAGACTCTGGGTTAACAATAAACAAGATAAAATTTTATTGGTAAAAGAAGCGTATTGGTTACAAGATGTTTTGTTAAGCTGCTCAGTAGAATCTTTCCCTTTTTACTCGGGTCTCTGTCAGCTTTTCCCCTCAACACTCTTTAACATACTCTATTAGATTTTGCCTAATATGCCCCCTTAAAGTATATTTTCTTCCTCCTTTAGAATCTTAATGCCTTTCACAGCGCTTCTGTATGATTCTATTTGGAAGACTGTTTCTCAGACTCTGTGTAGATTGACCACAACTGACAGCTACTGACTGCTGACTTCAGACTTCCGACTGAACCCTCTTGTCTTCTCTCTCCACACACACACACACCCATCCTAGCTCCGCCCACACACTCTCAGTCACCAGCCAATCACCTCGCTCACTATTCTCCTCTTTCACCTCCTTGTCCTTCTGATACTCACCAACCGTTTTAAAGAAACACACACATATAACTTGAAATCATTACGTAAGGCCTTGTGCCATCTTGGTGTGTGCGGTCGAGGACTTTGAGGCATTCTCCGTTTCCATACCCAAGTGGGGAATCAGGACTGCCTGTGATACATGGACGCAGGCCCGTAGCTACTGTGGGGCATCTCGGGGCCTGGCCCCCTGACTTACCACCAAGGCCCCCTGACTTCCCATCCGGCCCAAACTGCCCCCTTGGGGGCGTGGGGGGCGCCCCCTGACTTATTTAAACCCCCCCCCATTAAAAATCCTGGCTAAGGGCCTGCATGGATGGCAGAATGGGAAGCAGGCCATGACATTGGCCCAAAGCTTCCGTGGCAGCGTGGGGATTCTCAGCTGGGTCTCCCGGATCCTAGGCTGACATTCCAACCATGACACTCCAAATTAATTGCATGTTTCCCAAAGGATCATGGGAATGCTTCTGAAAGACTCGCCATGACCTAGGTGGTACACAGCAGGACTGGGCTAGCAGGAAGAGGGATTGCTGGAGGTGTATGGAAGGTACCACTCTTGAGTGCCCTTCTGAGCTTTCTTTCCCTGCGGAAGGGGACCCAGAACACATTTAAATGCCCTCTGAAGAAGAAGAAGAAGAGATTGGATTTATGCCCCGCCCTTCACTACCCAAGGGTGTCTCAGGGCGGCTTACAAACTCCTTTCCCTCCCCCTCCCCACAACTTACACCCTGTGAGGTAGGTGGGGCCAAGAGAGCTCTTGACAGAAACTGCTCTTTTTCAAGAACAGCTGTGCCAGAACTATGGCTTGCCCAAGGTCATCCAGCCAGGTGCAAGTGGAGGAGTGGGGAATCAAACCCGGTTCTCCCAGATTAGAGTCCGCGCACTTAACCACTACGCTAAACTGGCTCTGAGCTGTTTTTTCTTCGGAACTGACACGTTCGCTGCCCCGTCCCTTGGGAGGAAGGGCCAGAAACAGGCTTGGAGCCTCCCCCTTTAAAGACAGGCATTCACATTAATTTAATTAACTGTAATTTAACTGCCCCCTTAAACATTTAAATGCCCCCAAACAAAAAATCCTGGCTACGGGCCTGGTGGAAGGCTATTAGGATATGGTTTCTCCCCTCCTGTCTTCTTCAAGGCCCCCGTACAAAGTACCAGAATAAGACTATCACCAAAACACACACACACACACACACACACATACACGGAGGTAGACAGTCAGCAGAGAAACGCTCTGTTTATTTTATTTCCCAAAGCTGCCCCATGGGAAAGGGCAGACAGCACCAGGGAAGGGGCACCTGGGAGGTTTCTGTATTAAAATAGCATCTTCATAAAACATGCAGCTGGCTTGGGCATGCATTCCCCCCCCCCTTTACCCCACCCCTCCCTCCGCAGTCCAGCTGGGGTTTCGGAACCAAACCAGCAAGGCAGTAAAATCCAGGGCGCGATTTCCAAACGGCTCCTGCCATTTGTACAAAATGAAATTAGGGGTGGGGGAGTGGGGAGAGAAGGAAAGGCTGGGAAGTGGATCCTTTTGCCGCCGGGATGGACTCTGACTCTGGCTACACTGCCTTGGAATTGCTCCCCTCCTTCCTTTCTCCTGTAAAGGTACCCATGGGCTCTGTTCTGAGAATGCCAGGAGCTGAAACATCTCCCTTCTTGCTTCAGACTTGTCCTGTAGCCTGTTTATGAGAGGAGGGGGGTTTTGGTGGGCCAAACCCTCCCTCTTTAACATCCCTGCAAATTCACAGGAGGGACAGGGACGGCCCGGGCCACTGGTCAAGTCAGCGTGAGAAGAGGTGGTCGTTCGGGTTGCCAGTCTCCAGTTGGGGCCTGGAGATCTCCCACTAGTACGGCTGATCTCCAGACAACAGAGATCAGTCCCGTCCCCCCCGCCCACGGACGAAAAGGCTGCTTTGGAGGGGGGACTCTATGGCATTAGACCCTGCTGAGGTCCCTCCCCTCCCTAAGCCCTACCCCACCCAAACTTCACCCCCCCCAAATTTCCAGGGATTTCCCAACATGGCATTCCTAGCTGTGGCTAAAATTGCCAACTTTCCGGAATGACAACTGATCGGAATCGGTTCCCCTGGAGAAAAATGGCAGCTTTGGAGGACGCCTCCAAGTCTCCAGGTATTTCCCTACCTGGAGCTGGCAGGGCTGACTGCTTTAGGGCTGACTGCTGCTGGCAGGACTGCTGCTGGCAGGGCTGACTGCTTTAGGGTGGAGCCGCTGGATGGTGAGGCCTGCCGCTTGCGCTGGCTAGGGGGAAACGGCTAGGAAGGGGGGTCCGGCACTCCTGCCAAGGAGCCAGAGGCCTTCTTTGGGGAGCTGTTGACCACTAGCAGTCCCTCCACTTCTCTAACGCTCAAGCCCCATATACGATAGGTATCACCATGTGGTCGATCGGGCCTTTCTGCTGGTTGTGCGACCGTCCAAACGGAAGAGCTCCACGCCTGACCAATGACAGAGGCTTGGGGGAGGGGATGATACTGTGCGGGGACCCCCTCCCCAACTGCCGTGCCTCGGTGCTGCTGTCCCGCAGAGCCCCCTCCCCCTCCAAGGGGAGAAGAGAAGGGTACACGTGTGGGTGGATTCAGCCAAGAAGTCTCCCGGGGTGTGGGGTGGGGAAGGCGGTAGCCATTATTCCCTCTTCTCTGTAGCGCCCTCTGTCTTGTTGTTTTGCTCCTCCAGCGGGCACGGAGCCTCCAGATGTTCGCCCAGTCTGGGTGCCTCGATGGTGACCTCATGGGCAACGCTCATGGAGGACCGGGGGGTGACGGGGAGGCGGCCACCGACGTCCGAAGCCCGGAGGCGTTGCATGAAAGTCGTAACACGGATGGCTTTCTGCAAAGAGATGGACAACGGCAGGGGTCATTTTGCAGGGAAACAGGTGCAGGAGCTCATTTGCATAGCTCATTTGCATATGCCACACCCCCTAACAAAGGGCAGGCATGCAAACATGCCTGGGTTCCCTGCCTGATCTTCTCAAGATCAGGCAGGGAACCCAGACATGTTTAAAATGCTTTTCTTTCCCTTCCCCCATCTGGCATTAAAGGCATTTAAATCCCCCCCCCTTCCCTGAGTTTCTCCCTGCGGGGCACCAGGAGAAGATCGGGCAGGGAACCCAGGCATGTTTAAAATGCCTTTCTTTCCCTTCCCCAGATAGGGAAGGGAAAGAACGGCATTTAAATCCTCCCAGGTGGGGGGGGCACCCCTAGGCTCCTTACTGCTGAAGCGCCGCTTCTGTGCGCTCCGGCAGGAAACGAACCCTGGACAACCGTCAAGAACTGGGCCCCAAACTCTATGAGGAGCTGTCTGATCTGTTTCCAGGCACTGGTGCCAGTTGGAAGGACTGCGTTACGTAAAGATGTTTGCAGTTTGCACTGGTATAAGCAGAGGTATACTGCCTCTGGTACTGGAGGGAGTAGATATATCCCTTGTGGCTAATAGCCACTGATTGCCCCACCCTCCATAAATCTGTGCACACAAGAATTTATGTTCTTAACATGTTTATCTTTCTTAACAAAAAATCAGTGGCACAACTGATAAGAAGGGAAAATACATATGTGGGCTAGACAGATGGTGAGCTTGTTAGCGTCTAAATTATTTACATCCCTACCTGCAGGGCTATTTTTGGGCAGGAACACACAGGAACGGAGTTCCGGCTGGCTCTCAAGTTGGCCACGCCCAGCAGGAACTCATTAGCATAATAGGCCACACCCAACAGCAGAAACTCATTAGGACTGGCTACATTAGGGGTGTGTGGCCTAACATGCAAAGGAGTTCCTGCTACCCAAAAAGCCCTGGGTTTTGACAACAAATGAGGTAAACAGAATAAGAAGCAAAAGGTGGGTGTGGCTGGATAACCACACTTCTGGTAACATGGGGGTGCGGCCTAATGTGCTAATGAGCTGTGCTGTCAGGGGTGTGGCTCAATAGAATAGGCTAATGAGTTCCTGCTGTTGGGTGTGGCCTATTATGCTAATGAGTTCCTGTGGGCTTTTTCTACAAAAAGAGCCCTGCCTACCTGCATGCACCTTTTCCTATGTGACACCCCCCCCACCCCGTGTTTCACATTGTTCAAAGTGCAGCCTGTAAACTCCAGAACCATATATGGTCTGGACTGGTGAACCCCACTCTACAGTAGGAACTCGGCTGAAGGGTGACTGTGTCTTCCACATTGTCATTTCATTTTGTCCCTATTTCTCTATGGGGGTGGGGGGTCCCTTTCCACTTGTGTTTTGCTCCCTCTGGGACTACTAGAGAGAGCAAAACACATTGGGGGGGGGGGACCCTGAAGCAATAGGGACAAACAAGTGACAAAAATGACATTGAGGAAGAGTCAGAGGTTCAGGTGGGGGTAGCCGTGTTGGCCTGAAGCAACAGAACAAAGTCTGAGTCCAGTGGGCACCTTTAAGACCAACAAAGTTTAATTCTGGGGATAGGTTTTCCTGTGCAGGCACGCTTCTTCAGAGGTTATAGCTGAAAACGAATTAGAAGAATTTCCTCTGGGCGCAGGACAGGATCACGAAGAATTAAGACAAGCTCATTTGGTGGTTTCTCACTGCCTCTCTAGCGGTCTCTTCCACGCATGAGTTGTCTGGGGAAGGGGGTTGGGTAAGGCGCATGTATAATTAAATGTAGGATTGAAGTCGTCTAAGAGAAGCTGACTTGCTGGAAGCAATATACAAAATGGGGGGATACCAATGGGGAGGAATGCAAAACTCGGCCTTGGCTGTTCCCATGTGCAGGCGGAAGATTCTGTCCCAAGCAGATGTTTTCAGTTATCACTTTGATGTAAAGGACCTTTCTGGTCATCTAATTAAAAATAATTGGGGCATTTCCCTCTAAAATTGGCCATTCAGCTGATGGGTTTTTAGAGCACTTGCAAGAGGGAGGAAGGGAGAGAGAGAGAAGCCCAGGTTTCTACTTGTGAGCAGTGTTCCCTCTAAGCTGAGTTAGTGTGAGCTAGCTCACATTTTTTTAGCCTCCGGCTCACACATTTTTGTCTTAGCTCAGGAAGTAGGGCTCCAGAGCAAACTAATTTATGCAGTAGCCATATTGCTTGCTCACAATTTTAATGCCAGGACCTCACAAAAGAGAATTTTTGCTCACAAGACACGACAGCTTAGAGGGAACATTGCTTGTGAGTACCTGACTCCAGGATCGGCAACACAGCAGGACCAAAGCCTGGAACAACCGTCTCCTTTCCACCCTGAAGAAGTCCCCGATGGTATTCTGTCAGCAGGAGGAGACAACTGGCCACAGGATCTTTTGGAGGGCATTGTACTGGTCATCACAATATTGGTGGTGGTGGTGGTGGAAAGTACCGTCAAGTCACAGCTGCCTTATGGTGACCCCGTAGGGTTTTCAAGGCAAGAGACGTGCAGAGGTGGTTTGCCACGGCCTGCCTCCGCGTTGCAACCCTGGTGGTCTCCCAAGCTGGGGCCGACCCTGCGTAGCTTCTGAGATCTGACGAGATCGGGTTAGCCTGGGCTATCCAGGTCAGGGCATCACAATATTAGGTGCTGAGTTTGAAGCAGGGGTCTCCAACACAGTGCCCGTGGGTGCCATGCAATGCTCCCTCTAAGGTGTGGAGCCTTGTGAGCAAAAATTCTACTTTGGGAGCCACTGGCATTAAAGTTGTGAGCGAGTGATTTGGCTACTGCATAAATTAGTTCGCTCTGGAGCCATTCCTTCCTGAGCTAAGACAAAAATGTGTGAGCCAGAGGCTAAAAAAACTGTGAGCTAGCTCACACTAACTCAGCTTAGAGGGAACACTGGCTGCCATGTAGGGTTGCTAGGTGTTTACCGCCTGCTGTCAGGGGGCTCTAGGCTGCTCCCCGGGATCTTTTAGTGCGTGGTCCATGGTGACATCACCAGGAAGTGACATCATCATGCTGGGCATGTCATGCGGGGGGGCGTTATAGCATTTGGCAAAAAACTTTATGGTCACCATAGAGCTTTTAGCCAAATGCTAGAGTGCCCTCACACACAACATGCCCAGTGCAATGATGTCACCTCCGGGTGATGTCATTGCACCGGACGTGGCAGGGCTCGCTGGCCAGCTGGACAGTGGCAGATTGGGGCCCCCGAAATCAGGGGAAACCCCACCCGCATTGGGGGGATGGCAACCCTAGTGCCATGGCCGCCACCAAATGTTTTAAGAAAGTGGGTGTGGCTTTAGCCCAGCAAGGCTTTTGATTGGCCATTGGAGGTTTGATTGGCTGTGTGGATTTTTAAAAACGTTGCTTTGGCTGCAGCTGCCACCACAGCCCGGGGATCTTGACTGTGTGGAAGTGGTCTCCCATGTCAGCCATTTTGTACCTGGGCCCACCATGCTGTGTCATAATTCCAAAGGTACAGGCTCAAAAAGGTTGGGGATCCCTGGTTTAAGCTGTTGTGTGATAGCACATAATGAATTGGTTCGTTCGTGAATGTCAGTGATAGGCAGCCAGTGGTTTTGTCTCAGCTCCCCAACTACAAATTTAATGCTAGCCATTCAGTCGTGTTCAACTCTTGGCGATTCTATTTATTTATTTATTTATGTTTGGATTTATATTCCGCCCTACCCCGGAGGGCCAGCTCTCTCCACAAATTTAATAGGAACTCGTAAATGCTGGGAATAGGCGCTAGCATAGCACATGGAGCCTTGAAGTTCCTCAGAAACCGAGCTGAGCTCCTTCAGTGAGAAAAGCATTATCAGCGCAGGAGATCCCTGAGAATTACCTTGGGTTGCCAGCAATGTTCCCTCTAAGCTGTGGAGTCCTGTGAGCAAAAATTCTACTTTGTGAGCTGCTGGCATTAAAGTTGTGAGCGAGCGATTTGGCTACTGTATAAATCAGTTTGCTCTGGAGCCATCCTTCCTGAGTGAAGACAAAAATGGGTGAGCCGGAGGCTAAGAAACTGTGAGCTAGCTCACACTAACTCAGCTTAGAGGGAACACTGGTTGCCAGTCTCCAGGTGGAAGTTGGAGATTTCCTGGAATTACAGCTGGTCTCCAGGTCACAGAGATCAGTTCCTCTGGCAAAAAAGGCTGCTTCGGAAGGTGGACTCTATGGCATTATACCCCGCTGAGGCCCTCCCCCTCCCAAAACCCCCCCTCCCCATGTTCCACCCCCCAGAATCTCCAGGAATTTCCCAACCTAGACCTGGGAACCCTAGAATTACTCCTACTGGTTTTCATCTACAGTGCACAGGGACAGAGCACTGGGTGTTTTTTAGGAAGCACCGTGTGGAACATCAGTGAGGAGGTTACCGTAGCTTCGGCCAACATTCCACGTGAAATGAACACACAGCCTTAAACTATGCCTTATACAAAGTTCTTGTGGCAGATGTGCAAGAGTTTCTCGACAGATAAGTCAAGGGGGAAAGGGTTCCTTTGAAAACCGCTGTCCTGAGGAACAGCATCCTCCCACCAGCTTCTCAGCAGTAATGTGTCTCTTTTTGCTTATGTGCTTTATACTGAATCAGACTCACCATCAGGGTCTCAATTTATTACTCTTAGCATTCCACAATTAAGGATCTACATCCATTTCCAATTCTGACATATTTATTTCCTTCACTGTTTCCCCCCAGAATTGAACCCAAACAAATGGTAACCACATAAACAAAGCTTATTATTCCTGTTTGATCCCTGGATCTGGTGAACATCTTCATTATGCTGTATGATAATTTATTGCCCTCTACCTATAGATATGGACTGGTAATTTCCGTTTTTGTTTCTGTCTCTGTCTTGACTCTAATTGGCCCTTCCTGGCAATTAAACCTTACCTCTACCCTCTCTCTATATGTAACGGCTGAGGAAATTCTGTTTCACTGTATCTGAAGAAGTGTGCTTGCACATGAAGGCTTATACCTTGAATAAGGTTCCGTAGGGCCTGCAAGCAGTGTTCCCTCTAAGCTGAGTTAGTGTGAGCTAGCTCACAGTTTTTTAGCCTCTGGCTGACACTTTTTTGTCTTAGCTCAGGAAGGATGGCTCCAGAGCAAACTAACTTATGCAGCAGCCAGATTGCTCGCTCACAACTTTAATGCCTGTAGCTCACAAAGTAGAATTTTTGCTCACAAGACTCCACAGCTTAGAGGGAACATTGCCTGCAAGATGGAGCTCTTCCGCCAGGCTTTTAATTAGGAGCTGCCACTACCACCAACAACAACTATTCGGTGGTAACAACAGGGTGATGGGATGGCCCAGTATAAAGATCTCGCTACAGTATTGCGATGGGGTTGGGGCCACTGAGGCGGGCTTTTGGGTACATGTATAGGTCACCATCTGATTCGATTGACTTGATCAAATTGGTAACATCACTGAGCACTTTATTATTGTTAAATATGGTTGATTTTATGCTGTTTTTAATGTTTTATTTGGCACATGTTGCCCGTATTTGAAAGCCGCCCTGAGCCCGTTCGCGGGGAGGGCGGGATATAAGTGTAATAATAAATAAAATAAATAAATAAACCTTTGTTGGTCTTAAAGGTGCCACTGGACTCAGACTTTGTTTAGCCCACCAAAGTCAGTGTGGTCTACTCAGACTGGTGGCAGCTCTCCAGGGTCTCAGGTAGAGGCCTTTCATATCACCTACCGCCTGGTCCTTTTAACTAGAGATGTCGGGGAATTGAACTGGGGACCTTCTGCATGCAAAGCAGAGGCTCTTCCACTGAGCCACAGCCCCTCACACATCCCTTCCCTGCACCATAATGCTGTTGAAGGCACCAGGACTCACCCTCCACTTGGCCTTGGCAAAGTTCTTTTCGATCTGTGCGCAGACCCCTTCCTTGAGGTTCTTTTCGGAGGCGATGTTGCCCGATATCCTGCCAGGAGAGAGGAAAGACAGAGTTGCTGGGGTGGAGGTGAGCATGTTTGAAGGGGAAGAGGGAGAATGACATAGATCTAGAGAGGAAGATAGAAACGGATTTTCATGTTAGCCCGATGGGCAAGTGAGGGGCTTGCCCAAAGGACTCAGGGACTGCCTGGAATACCCATGCGGACCCTCAGGGATCCCTGGACCACAGCTGGAGAATCCCTACGTTAACACCACATTGGCTGCAGAAGGAGGAAGGGGCATCGGGTAATGTAAGACAAGCTGAGAATGGTAGCTGCCAGCTAGGGCCATGTTTCCAAATGCAATGATTTGAATGATTTCAGTCTCATCTGTATCTGATGTGATGTTGCAGAGTACAATAGGCAAGCTATACGCAGGCGTACGGAGGGCCCCACGAGTGGTACATTTGCCAGGTCGTAGGGTTGCCAGATCTGGGTTGGAAAATACCTGGAGACTTTGGGGGGTGGATCCGGGAGAGGGAGGGGTTTGGGGAGGGGAGGGGCCTCAGCATGGTACGATGCCAGAGAGTCCACCCTTCAAAGCAGCCATTTTCTCCAGGGGACCTGATCCATCAGCTGGATATCAGCTGTAAAAGTGGGAGATCTCCAGGCCCCACCTGGAGGCTGGCAACCCTAGCCACACCCCAGACCCCCCCCCCCACTTACCAAATGTGCCCCAGTGCCTCCTGGGCTGTGATTCGCTGGTCCTGGTCAACTTCCATGAGCCGTGATACCAGCTTTTTGGCTGCCGGGGGAAAAATATAAGGTGTCAGAAATGTCAGGGGAAATGAATTATCACTCTGTGGCCCAAACTCTAGCCCGGGGTACACGTACAATAGATCAGGGGTCCCTAACTTTTGAAGAAGAAGAGGTGGTGGAGGAGGAAGAGATTGGATTTATACCCTACCTTTCATTACCCAAAGGAGTCAGAGCGGCTTACAATCGCCTTTCCCTTCCCCTCCCCACAACAGACACCCTGTGAGGTAGGTGGGGCTGAAAGAGGTCTTTCAAGAACTGCTCCTGAGAGAACAGCTCTGAAATAACTTGTAACTGACCCAAGGTCTCACCAGCAGCTGCGAGTGGAGGAGTGGGGAATCAAACCCGGTTCTCCCAGATAAGAGTCCGTGCTCCTAATCACTACACCAAACTGGCTCTCAGCGTGTGGGCACCTTCGGAATTCGAACACAGCCCCAAAATGGCTGCCGCAGGAGGTGGTCTGTAAGTAGAAAAGCGGCACAGAAGGGAACAGGTGTAGGCTGCTGCCACAGGGAGAATTTGCTGCGCCCTGTCTCTCAAACTACAGCAGGGATTTTCATAATATCCACACCTCCTCCTCCTCTAGTTCCCTTTCCTCTGCGATATGAACACATGAAGCTACCTTATACTGAACCAGACCATCGGTCCATCAAAGTCAGTGTTTTCTACTCAGACTGGCAGCGACTCTCCAGGATCTCAGGTTGAGGTGTTTCACATCACTCTAGTACCTGGATCCTTTTACCTGGAGATGCCGGGGACTGAGGCTGGGCAGATGCTCTACAAACTGAGCCACACAGCCTCTTTCCGTCAACATCTGCCATTTCGTCTGTGAACGTCTGCCAGTTTAGTCTAGAAGTTAAGAGAGTGGACTCTAATCTGGAGAACCGGGTTTGATTCCCCACTCCTCCACAGGCAGCCAGCTGGGTGACCTTGGGGCAGTCACAGTTCTCTCAAAGCTGTTCTCTCAAGAGCAGTTCTCTCAGAGCTCTCCCAGCCCCACCTAGCTCACAGGGTGCCTATTGTGTGGAGAGGAAGGGAAGGAAATCATAAGCCACTCTGAGACTCCGAGTGAAGGGGAGGATATAAATCCAACTCTTCTTCTTACCTCCTTTTCTCCAGGTGTTCCTGAAACTCTCTTCAATCCAGTGTTTCTGGAGACACTGGACTCAAGGAGGGGGGTAGCCCCTATGTGGATAGGGACATGTCTATTGCTGCCCAAATCCAGTATCATTTCCCCTCCCTAACCCTTGTTCCCACGGCCAGAGGGAGGGAGGTCCAACAACAAGGCATAGAGGCCGATGCCTGATGTTGCCTCCTATCACTGGTATTCAGAGGTTTACTGCCTCTGAATGTGGAGGTTCCCTTTACTCACCATGGCTAGCAGCCACCGATAGACCTCAACTCTGTGAATTGATCTAACCCCCTTTTAAAGTTGTCTGTGCCTACATCTGCTGGCAGCCTCTTGCATGCATCCATCCTTCAATCACTCACTGGGTAAAGAAGTATTTCCTTTTGTCCATTCTGAATCTACTGCCCATTAGCTTCACAAGACGCCTCCAGGGAATTGCCCCCTGCGTGAAGCAGCCTACGTTAGATTGTTTCTCTCATACATTCAGGGCCTTTTTTATAGAAAAAGCCCAGCAGGAACTCATTAGCATAATAGACCACACCCAACGGCAGGAACTCATTAGCATATCCAGCCACACCCCTGACAACACAGCTTATTAGCATACTAGGCCGTACCCCCATGTTACCAGAACTGTGGTCACCCAGCCACACCCACCTTTTGCTTCTTATTCTGTTTACCTTGTTTGTTGCCAAAACCCAGGGCCTTTTTTTGTAGCAGGAACTCCTTTGCATGTTAGGCCACACACCCTTAAAGTAGCCAATCCTAATGAGTTTCTGCTGTTGGGCGTGGCCTATTATGCTAATGAGTTCCTGCTGGGCGTGGTCAACTCGGGAGCCAGCCGGAACTCCGTTCCTGTGCGTTCCTGCCCAAAAATAGCCCTGCATACATTCATTGTTTATTTCCAGAGAGCTGGGTCTTCCCCCCCATGGAGAATAATTCACGATGGTGTTTTCCACATGCAGCCTGAAGGATCCCTCTATCTACTGTCTCGTTTAGTTGCATGCATAGGCCAGGCCTCAGCTTCATAAGATCAGAAGATGATTTGATGCATTGTCTGCGGCGGAGTAGGCTCTCCCCCGTGGATGAACCTGTTAACTCAGGCGGTACTGGAGGACGTGTTGTGTGTTCTCGCTTACCAGCGGTAGAGATGTCGTCCCAATAGGGGGAGTCGAAGTCATATTCCCCAGCCAGAATCTTGCGGAATATGCGCCGGTTGTGGCTGTCGCTGTTCTCGTCGTCTGTGTCGTCGTAGAAGGGGGGGTTCCCGGATAGGCTGTTTGGGACGGTGACGGTGGAACGATCATTATGGGGAGGGGCGGCACAAGGTGGTTCTGAGCTGAACAAACTTGACTGTTCCCTCCCCCAAACTCGCTCCCAAGTCCATCAAGGCTTTGCGTCCTGAACCCCACAGTCACACTTTATGCACAGTGCAAAATGGGATATTTCCCCTTGCAAACCCAGCTCACTGTGGTTCACAATCTAAGGTGCCATGGAAACTACAGACTGACACTGAATTCCGGAAGAACTGAGCTGAACTTAAGGGCCTGTGATCTTGTGTACAAGGCTGGAGGATGTGATAGTACTGTAATGGTGGTGGTGGTGGAAAGCTCTGTCAAATGGCAGCCGACTTATGGTGAGCTTGAAGGGTTCTCTGCTTCATGATCCAGGACTTCCTTCCCATCCAAGTGCTAACCAGGGCCGACCCTGCTTAGCTTCTGAGACCTGACAAGATCGGGCTATCCTGGGCTATCCAGGTCAGGACAGTACTATAATACTTCCATTTAAACAGGATTGAAGAGAGGAGCACTTCAGCATTCATGATATTGCAGATAGACCAAGGTGGGATGTTAGTCCGTCTGTGGCAGTGGAAGAGAGCAAGAGTTCAGTACCACCTTAAAGACTAACAAAATATGTGGCAGGGGAGGAGCTTTCATGAGTTGCTTCTGAAGAAGGGAGCAGTGACTCACAAAAGCTCATACCCTGCCATATATTTTGTTGGTCTTTAAGGTGCTTTAAGGTCTTTTAAGGTGCTACTGGACTCTTGCTCTTTTCTAATGATATTGCAGTAAACTGTGACGCCACCCAATAAGGCAAGGTGAGTATATGGTAGATATGTGGGATATAGGCAGGGCTTTTTTGGTAGAAAACCCCCAGCAGGAACTCATTAGCATAACAGGCCACACCCAACAGCAGAAACTCCTTAGCCTATTAGGCCACACCCCTGATAGCACAGCTCATTAGCATATTAGGCCACACCCCGTGTTACCAGAGGTGTGGTCATCCAGCCACACCCACTTTTTGCTTCTTATTCTATTTACCTTGTTTGTTGTCAAAACCCAGGGCTTTTTTGGTAGCAGGAACTCCTTACCATGTTAGGCCACACACCCCTAACGTAGCCAATCCTAATGAGTTTCTGCTGTTGGGTGTGGCCTGTTATGCTAATGAGTTCCTCATCGGCGTGGCCAGCTCGGGAGCCAGCCGGAACGCTGTTCCTATGCGTTCCTGCCCAAAAATAGCCCTGGATATAGGGA
This sequence comes from Gekko japonicus, assembly GCF_001447785.1. Taxonomy (NCBI): domain Eukaryota; kingdom Metazoa; phylum Chordata; class Lepidosauria; order Squamata; family Gekkonidae; genus Gekko; species Gekko japonicus. Next base: position 498,388 of record NW_015162512.1, on the reverse strand, counting down.
TTGTATTGCTTCTATACCGACAGATAGGCACTGGCTGCTGTTACATTACTGGGCCCAATACAAAGTGCTGATGCTCAGCTTGGGCCTAGGGTACCTGAAAGACCCCTTTCTCCCAATAGTCTAGCTCAGCAGATATGGACTTCATCTTAAGGCCTTATCTCTCTGTCTCCCCACCTGTGGGACTGAGGAAGGCAGCAGCTATAGACGGGGCTTTCTCAGTGGTGGCACCCCGTTTAGGGAGCATCCTTCCCCTTAGGTTGCCTGGTGACTGCTTTCTTGGCATAGATCCTATTGTCCCACTCACAACACTATTATCTGTAGTTGTTTCACACAGCTGTTTTTATTGACCAGCTGCTGATGTTAAACAGATAGAGCAGGACAGTTTTTACTACTGAAAGGTGAATTTGATTGTTTTTAAGCAATTGTATTTGTACGTTGTTTTAAATTGGTACCTTCTATCATTGGGTTTTCTTCCATTAGCCACCTCGAGCACAAATTTGTAGAGGCGGGGCATCCGTTGCCTAAATAATCTATTGTCCCTATATCGCCAATAGGGGGAAAGGGCTGAGAGAAAGAGGACTAAGGCCTCCTAGGTAGTTCGTAACAGAGGTGAGATTTGAATTGGTTTGACTTTTTGGTTGGCAGCTTAGTGCCTTGGGCATCATAATATGCTAGCTCATACAGTGCAAATATAACAAAGTCAGTCTCACAGCCAACGTATTTCTTTAAAGGCTTCTTTCCTAGCCCT
>NW_015162512.1:496542-497417 GCF_001447785.1 Gekko japonicus | reverse complement strand
TCCCAGCTGGCCCCACCCACTTTCTGAAAACATTTGGCAGGTGCCATGGTGCCCACGGGCGCCACGTAGGGGACCCCTGCCCTAGAATCTCTGACACTCCTTGAAAGTTCGTATCAAGTGTTGAGGTAACGCCAAACAGGATTGTGACTAATGCAGAGGAACTAAGAACGGTGACAGTAACGATTCCTGTCAGTTCATTCTATCCCTTTCCACTCAGCCTCGACCAATTCCACATTTAGTTTCTGTCTCCCCTGCCGAGCCACATACATTCAGACCATGGTGGAACTTACAGAATGAACATAATAACCCCCACAGCCCAGCAGTCCACAGGACGTCCATAACGTTGCCGGGCAACCACCTCAGGCGCTGTGTGGGGAAAGACACAGGGGTCAAAGGAAAATTAGGCAGACGTTATAGCCAAAATACAACCCACAGAGACGCGAGTCAGGGCTAATTTTTTCCTGCGCTTTTCATAGCTACTTAAGAGAGGCAGATTTCAACAGGTGCTTCCCCCTGTCGTATCTCCATGACAGGAGAAAAGCTGCACCTGTTGAATGGTCCCATCTGCCAGGCTATTCTTAAAGGCCTGGGGGATGTCAGGAACAAAAAGATGACAATTCTCCAAAGCTTCTCGTTTCTATGGACAGGGCATGAAGTTGGTACAGGGGAGGGGGGTACCCCGGAGTGACAAAAGAGCATAACATACCCAAGTATTCGGGAGTCCCACATGGCTCTGTGATGGCCCCATTCTCAAAGCGTGAGAGATAAAAATCCCGCAACACCACCTTGGAACGGTTGTTCTGGTTGTAGTACATGAGGTTCTCCAACTGAGGGTGGCCGAGACATGGCGGGGGGGGGGGGGTGAAAAAAAAACC
>NW_015162512.1:485018-495781 GCF_001447785.1 Gekko japonicus | reverse complement strand
GACCACAAAATGGCCACCGTAGGAGGTGGAGCTACAGAGAGAGAGAGGCCCAAGTGCAGAGGACAAGAGGGGTAATCTTTTAAACATACACCAGGAAAGAAGAGTCAGAGAGAGAATAAAACCAACACTGTAGAGACAGCTGCCATCAAGACAGATATCCAATGGCCAATCAGAAGCCCTGCTGGGCAGGAATCCCACCTGGCCACACCCACTTTCTAAAAACATTTGGCAGGTGCGATGGTGCCCACGGGCACCATGTAGGGGACCCCTGCCCTAGAATCTCTGACACTCCTTGAAAGTTCGTATCAAGTGCTGAGGTAACGCCAAACAGGATTGTGACTAATGCAGAGGAACTAAGAACGGTGACAGTAACGATTCCTGTCAGTTCATTCTATCCCTTTCCACTCAGCCTCGACCAATTCCACATTTAGTTTCTGTCTCCCCTGCCGAGCCACATACATTCAGACCATGGTGGAACTTACAGAATGAACATAATAACCCCCACAGCCCAGCAGTCCACAGGACGTCCATAACGTTGCCGGGCAACCACCTCAGGCGCTGTGTGGGGAAAGACACAGGGGTCAAAGGAACGTTAGACAGACGTTATAGCCAAAATACAACCCACAGAGACGCGAGTCAGGGCTAATTTTTCCCTGCGCTTTTCATAGCTACTTAAGAGAGGCAGATTTCAACAGGTGCTTCCCCCTGCCATATCTCCATGACAGGAGAAAAGCTGCACCTGTTGAATGGTCCCATCTGCCAGGCTATTCTTAAAGGCCTGGGGGATGTCAGGAACAAAAAGATGACAATTCTCCAAAGCTTCTCGTTTCTATGGACAGGGCATGAAGTTGGTACAGGGGAGGGGGGTACCCCGGAGTGACAAAAGAGCATAACATACCCAAGTATTCGGGAGTCCCACATGGCTCTGTGATGGCCCCATTCTCAAAGCGTGAGAGATAAAAATCCCGCAACACCACCTTGGAACGGTTGTTCTGGTTGTAGTACATGAGTGCCGTGCTGGGGGGGGGGGGGTTAAAAGAAAACCCAGAGTTAGTCATCTTAACGTTAGATTGCTGTAATATTGTACATTGCCACCAAACATCAAGAAATCTGTGTTTTACCTTTCATGTCCTAAAGACTAACAACGTTTATTTCCATATGAGCGCCTGTGAGTCACAAGCGTCACAGCCCACTTCGTCAGATATCTTGACGATATCTGTCTGACAAAGTGTGAGGTGACTCATAAAAGCTCATATGGAAATAAATGTTGTTAGTCTTTCAGGTGACGCTAGATTATTTTTCCCCCTTTTGATTTTGCTACAACAGACTAACACAGCTAACCCTTAGGACTCTTTCATGTCACCACCATTGTGTCTTTCACATTATCGTTCTAAACTGAATGTTATCTGTTCTTGGCCTGGTGCCGAATAAAGCGATACAGGGACGGATGTTTCATACAGCAAACTTCATTCCATTAATGAGTCGTCTCTGAAGTGATCTGGCTACCTGAAACATCGCCATGCTTTTTTTCTTACCCTTTTTCGCTGTGCAATCTTCCTTGAACTTTTTTTTTAAACGTTCTCAGTTGAGCGCTATCGCGCTAGACCAGTATAGCACTTCGGTGCTACAGTGGTTCCATTAAGATGCCTTGACACCATTGTGATACATTGCCAAGGCATCTCAGTAGTGCTGCTGTAGCACTGAAGTTCTATATTGGCCTAGCGCTATAATACTCAACTTAGCACTTTCAGGGGGAAAGTTTGAGGGAGATTGTGCAGCAAAAAGGGGTGGGGGAAAGCGCGGCGCTATTAGAAGTGCTGCAGACATTTTAAACAGCACACTACAGCAATTCAGAAGCGCAAAGAAGAAGTGAAAACGGAAGAAAGCAGTTTCCCCCAAGAATGGCTCAACAACGCTTTGCTAACCAGACGCAAGCGACTTTGTAGGAAAAGGTCAATAAAACCCGTTAGCGGCCAGTTGCTAAAACAGTTGTGTCTGGGGGGAAGCGTGGCTGTTAGCCCCGGAGCAAAGTAACGCGCGGCAGCCCGATCACATGTCCCGTTGAGGTCCCGTGGTTAGACCGTTAGGTGCCGATCACACAGCTATCCTGCAGTGCGGCAAAGAAGCGGCGCGGTGCAATCACACTGGCAATTGCTAGGTGCCGCTTCCGTGGCAAACGGGAATTTTTTTTCCTTGCCAAAGTTTGCACATGCGCATGATCGTTTGTGCGCATCCTGTGGAGACTTACAAAAAAACCCCACACATCCAGTTTGCAACAGGACATGGACGGGCGCCGGATGCCACGGGATTCACGCGGAAATGCGATCAGACGCCTGCCCTTGCCCCGTGTTTTCCGGAAACTAGTACCTTGTATGTGGTCGTTTTTTACTCCGCATCTTCAGGTGAGAAGCCATGGGTGCGCTACGCCTCCCTGATGTTCCAGTGTGATCGCGCCTGGAAAATCCGTGGGATGATCGTGTCTTCAGTGCAGCAAATGCTGCGTGTGAACGGGGCCTCAGTCTTCCTCCCGTATTCTTTCATGTGTGTATGCAAAGTGCCATCAAATCACAGCTGATTTATGGCAATCCCAGCGAGGGGCTTTCAAGGCAAGTGAGAAGCAGAGGTGGTCTGCCGTTGCCTTCCTCTGCGGAGTCTTCCTTGATGGTCTTCCAAGTACCAACCCTGCTTAGCTTCTGAGAACTGACGAGATCGGGCTACGCCATGCCGCCCTCCCTGCCATGTTCTTTCATTCCTCAAACTTAAAAAAAGGTTACTTTCCCTCAGAGTTTTTAGAGATTTGACAAAGCGTCCTTTGTAGGTTGTTAAATTTACTCTCTGTGAACTCCTCAGCCAAGTAACTTCAGTGTAAACCTATTGATTTCAACAGGCTTAGAATGGAGAAACTCTGCATAGGATGCACTTGTTGGGTTACATTCATATTTAGTCTTCCGAGGATGCAAGTCCTGTTGACTTCAATGGCACTTCTGGGGTAACATGCATAGCAGTGGGCAGCATGAATTTCTCTGTCTATAGGGTAAATGTTAGATTCGAGTCCAGTAGCACCTTGGAGTCTAACAATATTTTCACAGTATAAGCTTTCGAGAGTCAAAATTCCCTTCATCAGATGCCCTTTTCTCCTGAGGTGAGCTGTCTCCCCCAAGACCACTAGATTTGAGAGTTTCCCTGAGCAGAAGGACTCCCTGGCTCTCTCTTTACCTTAAGGTTGCGGTGGACGATGTGGAGGTTGTGCAAGTAGGCCAATGCTTCCAGCACCTGCCGGATGACGTTGCTAGCGTCCTTTTCCGTGTAGTAGCCCTGGTCTAGGATCCAGTCAAAGACGTCGCCGCCAGTAGCACTGTGAGGAACACACAGAATAGAGTTAAGATGGGGAACCAACCAAGAAAACACTCTTTGTGGTGTGTCTGTACTGGAGAATACCGAAGAAGGTTGGGATCCTACACTGGGACAAGACTTTCTGCCTCCCTTTCTTCATCAGCACTCTCTCTCTCTCTCTTCTTTTCTTCATTTAATTAAATTTTATTTAGATACATGCCCTTCTTTTCAGTTTGGTGTAGGGGTTAGGAGCGCGGACTCTAATCTGGGAGAACCGGGTTTGATTCCCCACTCCTCCACATGCAGCTGCTGGAGGGACCTTGTTTTCTCAGAGCTGTTCTCTCATGAGTTCTCAAAGGAGTTCTGTCAGCCCCACCTACCTCACAGGGTGTCTGTTGTGGGAAGGGGAAGGGAAAGGAGATTGTAAGCCGCTCTGAGACTCCTTCGGGTAGTGAAGGGCGGGGCATAGATCCAATCTCCTCCTCTTCTCTCTCTCTCTTCTTTCCCAATGGGGAGCCAGAGCAGCTTACAACACTGTTCTCCGTTTTATCCTCACAACAATCATGCGAGATAGGTTAGGCAGAGAGCGTGTGACTGGCTCAGGATTGCTCAGTGAGCTTCCATGGCAGAGCAAGGATTCACACCTGGTTCTCCCAGATCCTAGTCTGGCACTCTAACCAATAACCGAGAAAAACCAATAAATAACTACTGTGCACTGACCAACCCACCCAAGAGCAATAGAAAAGAGACTTCAATACAATAAGTAATGCATGTAATCCATCATAGGACAATACACAAATTCATAATATCCCAAAGGGAAAGAACAATGTCCAGAATAACAATCTCTCATAACAATCAAGTCTGGAATAGATGTCCACAATGAAGTCAGATGTCCACCACTTTTCAACACTTTTCCCAGGTATAAATTAGTGTTTCGGACTTCAGGTCCTTCCTCAGGAGCTACAAGCCAATACTGTAAGTCTCTTAGCAGATTCTTAACAGGTAAACAATAATTTGGGATATTATGAATTTGTGTATTGTCCTATGATGGATTACATGCATTACTTATTGTATTGAAGTCTCTTTTCTATTGCTCTTGGGTGGGTTGGTCAGTGCACAGTTGTTATTTATTGGTTTTTCTCGGTCATTGTTTACTGTGGACTGTATTGTTGTTCTTGTTGACTCTAACCAATACACCTCGCTGGCTATTTTTAAGTTCTCTGTAATTTACTTCATTCTAATGATCTTGCAGTTCTGTATACTTCTCCTTGCGTACTCCCCCATTCTGCAGGTACCCGCCTTCCAGTGACATCTAAGATCTACCTTTCAACTACCTCGCAGGGTTCTTATGAGGATAAAATGGCGGAGAGGAGGACAATGTAAGTGGTGCTGGGTCCCTATCGGGGAGAAAGGTAGAGTAAGTATGTAGAGTAAGTAAATAAATAATTTTGGGGGAGAAGGGGGCCATGGCTCAGTGGCAAAGCATTTTCTTTGCATGCAAAAGCCAACAGATCAGGTAGTAGGTGATGGGAGAGATCTGAGACTCTAGAGAGCTGCTTCCAGTCAAAGGAGACAGTGCTAAACAGGGCTTTTTTTTGTAGAAAAAGCCCAGCAGGAACTCATTAGCATAATAGGCCATACCCAATGGCAGGAACTAATTAGCATATTAGGCCACACCCCTGACAGCACAGCTCATTCGCATATTAGGCCACACCCCCATGTTACCAGAAGTGTGGTCATCCAGCCACACCCACCTTTTGCTTCTTATTCTCTTTACCTTGTTTGTTGACAAAACCCAGGGCTTTTTTTTGGAGCAGGAACTCCTTTGCATGTTAGGCCACACATCCCTAATGTAGCCAATCCTAATGAGTTTCTGCTGTTGGGTGTGGCCTATTATGCTAATGAGTTCCTGCTGGGCATGGCCAACTTGGGAGCCAGCTGGAACTCCGTTCCTGTGCGTTCCTGCCCAAAAATAGCCCTGGTGCTAAACCTTGAGGGAACAAAGGTCAGATTCAGTGTAAGCTAGCTTCATGTCCTGCCACTGCAGGTTTCCCCAATGCGGTACCCGTGGGCACCACTGCGTCCACCAGTACGTCTTCTTGTCGCCTGCCAAGCTGTTCAGAAAGTGGGCAGGGCCTTTGTGTAGAGTGGGTTGTTATTGGCCAGTATCGTGCAAATGTAAGCATTTTCCATAGCTGCAATACCAGACGCAGCCACTGGAGGAGAACTAACAAGCATACTTCCTTATGGTTCCATAATAACCCCTTCAGGCTTCCTTGCTTTTTCTTTCCCCTTCCTTCGCTTTCTCCCTTTCTCTCCCCTCGCGCTTCCCTTCATTTCTTTTATTCCCCTTCTTTTGGGCTCCGCCTCCTTCAGCAAGCACTTTCGGGCTGGCATTCACTAGCTAGGATTGCCAACCTCCAGGTGGGGCCTGGAGAGCTCTCCAACTGATCTCCAGACGGCAGTGATCAGTCCCCCCCCCCCGGAGAAAATGGATGCTTTGGCAGGTGGACTGTATGGCATTATACCCTGCCGAGGCCCCTCCCCTCCCCAGGCTCCGCCTCCTAAAATTTCCAGGTATTTCCCAACCCAGAGTTGGCAACCCTGTGCGTGTGCCATCAGTTTGCAGCTGACTGACAGCAATCTCAGGAAACGAGAAGCAGAGGTGGTTTGCCCTTGCCTGCCTCTGCAGCGTCTTCCTTGGCGGTCTCCCTTCCAAGTACTGACCCTGCTTAGCTTCCGAGACCTGACGAGATCGGGCTACGCCACGCCGCCGGCCCTCCCTGGCAACCCTACCCACCCCATTTCAAAATTCCAGAGGGGCTACAGAAAGCTGAAGACCCCGGCACCGTTGTTTCGTGGAGCCTCAGATTGTTTCTCCTCACCTTGCGGGGAAACTTACAGTTCTTGGATGATGTAGAATTCTTTCCGCGTCTCAAACGTGTCAATCAGCTGTAAGATATTGGGGTGACTCACCCTGGAAGAAGAGCGCAGGCATTCATTAGCGTCCCGTTTTCCCACCTCCACGCTAGCATCCCTCCCCTCCCCCTTCCACCAGGCAAGTATGAATCTCTTTTTTCCCCCTAATCAACCTGTGAGGTCCTCGACACACAAACCCCACATTTGCCATAGTCTTTCTGTGTTACCCATTCCCTGCTGGTCTGGCTCTTTTGTTTGTCTCTGACAAAGAGGAAAGTCAGCAGAAATCTCAGCTTGCCCCTGAGGTCTTATCAATAATTCACACCTGGCCTTTAGCTTCTTTTAAAGAAGCTAAAAATGGCTCTTCTGATGTAGGGCAGATCAGGGGGAATCAGGTGCGCGGCTTTGATGGCTAACCGGTGCCAGTTGCAATTTAAGACGAGGGCTGCACACCTCTTTTTATCTTCGCTGGCCTCTGGTAGCAGCCTGACTCGCAGAAATGCAAGCTTCCTTTCAAGCCAAACGATGATTCATTTGTAAATATGGATCCAATGGCTGGGTGAGTTTCAGCATCATAAGGACAATGCCAGGCAGTTTGTTTAGAGAAAACAGGGATATGATGGGGATAAGAACATAAGAGAAGCCAATGTTGGATCAGGCCAATGGCCCATCCAGTCCAACACTCTGTCACACAGTGGCCAAAAATACCAGGTGCCATCAGGAGGTCCAGCAGTGGGGCCAGGACACTAGAAGCCCTCCCACTGTTGCCCCCCCCAAGCACCAAGAAGACAGAGCATCCCTTGCCCCAGACCAAGAGTTCCTATCTATACTTTGTGGCTAATAGCCACCGATGGACCACAGCTCCATATGTTTATCTAATTCCCTCTTGAAGCCACCCATGCTCGTAGCCGCCACTACCTCCTGTGGCAGTGAATTCCACATGTTAATCACTCTCTGGGTGAAGAAGGACTTCCTTTTATCCATTCTAACCTGAGAAGAATAGATTCTTTTGAACTATGGTGCTGGAGGAGACTCTTGAGAGTCCCTTGGACTGCAAGAAGATCAAATCAGTCAATCCTAAAAGAAATCAACCCTGACTGTTTCCTGGAAGGCCAGATAACGAAACTGAAGCTCAACTACTTTGGCCACCAAAGGAGAAGGGAGCACTCCCTGGAGAAGACCCTGATGCTGGGAAAGATTGAAGGTCAAAGAAGACGGGGACGGCAAAGGATGAGATGGTTAGACAGTGTCATCGATGCAACGAACATGAAATTGAGCCAACTTCAGAGGACGGCGGAAGACAGGAGGGCCTGGCGAGATCTGGTCCATGGGGTCGGAAAGAGTCGGACTAGACTGTGCGACTGAACAACAACAACAAAAACCTGAGTGCTCTGCAATTTTATCGAGTGCCCATGAGTTCTTGCATTGTGAGAAAGGGAGAAAAGTGCCTCTTTCTCGACCTGCTCTATCCCATGCATAATCTTACAAACCCCGATCATGTCACCCCTCAGCCTTCGTTTCTCGAAAATCTGATCCTGAGGGGTTGGCTGCCGTGCCATGCCAGATTTCCCCCTCCTGTCATGACTTCAGTTCTCTGCCTACCCCACTGCACCAGGCTTTCCAGAGAAATTTAAAAGAATATAAACTGGGTTTGAGGGAATAGGATCTAGGCTTGCCAGCCTCCAAGTGGGGTCTGGATCTCTCCCGCTATTACAATTGATCTCCAGACTACAGAGATCAGTTTCCCTGGAGAAAATGGCTGCTTCGGAGGGCGGACTCTATGGCATCGTACCTTGCTGAGGTGCCTCCCCTCCCCAGACCCCGCCTTCTTATGCTCCACCCACCAAATCTCTGGGTTTTTCCCAAGCCAGAACTGGCAACCCTAGATCTGGGCCTGGGTCTAAACCCAACCAAGCTCGGAACAATCGCTGAGGTAAAACTGACAGAAACAAGATGGTGTCTTTTAATAAGTAAACAAGGTTTGTTTAGAAAAACACACAATTTTAGATAAATTATGACGGTTGATGCCCTTGCTGTTATTCCATTAGCCTGCCTTCAGGAGGCATGAATCCCTTTATCGCTACTGAATAATCAAATGTCACACATCAGCTGTCAGGCCGACGGAGAGGGCAACAGGCTCAGAGGCCTTCAGGTCCCACCATACACCTAGGGTTGCCAGCTCCCGGTTGGGAAATACCTAGAGATTTTGAGGGTGGAGCCTGGGGAGGGCGGGGTTTAGGGAGGGGAGGGACCTCAGCAGGTTATAATGCCGTAGAGTCCACTCTCCCAAGCAGCCATTTTATCCAGGGGAACTGATATTAATAATCTGGGGCTCAATTGTAATAGCAGGAGATCTCCAGGTGCTACCTGGAGTTTGGCAACCCTATGAGATACCCACTGACATTAACCTGGAGGCGCTCACCAGGGCCTAGGTGCCTCTGAGGGTGGTGTGCCTCACTCAGTATGGATCAGGCCCTCTCTCCTTCCCATAGCAATGGAGCTGGCATCCCTGTGCTTCAGGTGGCCAATTCCAAGTTGGAAAACTCCTGGAGATTTGGGGGTGCAGCCTGGGAAGGCTGGAGTTTGTGGAGGGGAGGGACCTTAGTGGGTTGTGATGCCCAGGGGTCATTTCCTGCAGGAGCGCACAGGAGTGGAGCTCCGGCAGTAAAGAGCCCAGGGAGCAGGCACATGCAACAAGCCCCACCCCCTTCTCCCAGCAGCCCTCAGTCAGAGCAAGAAGCAGCCAGGTAAGGTGCAGAGCCCCCCCCCCCGGCCCCCCGGCCCAAAACAGTCCAGTGGCACCTTTAAGACCAAGTTTTATTCAGGTACAAGCTCTCCCTCCTCTGTGAGGGCAGATCTGCACATCCCCACCCCCCAATAGCTAGCAATCCAAAACAGTCTAGTGGAGCCTAAGCGGTGGGTGTTGCCTTCTGATACACTTCTGGTGTGGCATATGCAAATAAGTTATGCTAATGAGTTATACTAATGAGCTCCTGCACCTTTTTTTCTACGAAATGACCCCTGGTGATGCCCCTCCTCCACCTAAGCAGCTATTTTCTCCCTGGAATTAATCTCTGTGGTCTGGAGATCAGTTGTCAGTCTGGTGTAGTGGTTAGGAGCGCGGACTCTAATCTGGGGGAACCAAGTTTGATTCCCCACTCCTCCACATGCAGCTGCTGGATGACCTTGGGCAAGCCATAGTTCTGTCAGAGCCATTCTCTCAGAGCTCTCTCAGCCCCGCCCAGGGTGTCTGTTGTGGGGAGGGGAAGGGAAAGGAGTTTGTAAGCCGCTCTGAGACTCCGAGTGAAGGGTGGGGTATAAATCCAATCTCTTCTTCTTCCTCCTCCTCCAGGAAATCTGCAAGCCCTATCTGGAGGCTACCAACCATACCTACGCTATCCGGCTATGGTTGCAAAATGGGATATTTACTTTTGATTGTTATTTGTTCCCTAGCCTGGGACACGGATGCACTGGAAACATGTTGCTGGTTGGGATTATCATTCCCCTTGCCACTGGGCCAGCAGATGTAGATTTCCAAAAATAAGAATTTCCCCCCCAAGCATGGTGCCCCTCGGGTTGCCAAGTCCGGGTTTGGAAATACCTGGAGATTTGAGGTTGGAACCTGGGAGGGTGGGCTTTAGGGAGGGACAGGACTGTAGTGTGTAGTGCCGTATATTCAACCTTCCAGAAGCAACCATTTTCTCCAGAAGAAAAGGGAGGGAGGCTTTAAATAACTAAAGAACTAAAGAAATAAGCAAGCTATCTATGTAGTCTGGAGATCAGTTGTAATTCCGGGGGACCTCCAGGTCTCACCGTATGCCCAGCTTGAATGATGAAGCAGACTATTCGGGAGTTTGTAGGAGGCAAAGTTGTGTTCCGTTGTTTAATATGCCTGTCTGATAAGTGGTATCTGACCAAAGTAATAGAAGGTTGTCAGCTCTTGAATAAGGGTCTTCTCGAAACAGTCTTTATCGATTGTCTGTTGGGATTTGCTCGGCTGATGATAGATTTCTGCTTTAAGTCCTTGCCCTAAGCACCACGAGAGATCTACCCGGAGACTGTGCATGTATAGGAGGACTTCAGCTTGTACACTGTGTATTATGTTCTCATCATTAGGTGGTCCTTAAATTGTTGACGCCAATTGCTTTTTGTTGTTCATGCCGTGTATAACATGTTCTGATATCATCTACTACCATATATGTTTATAGATCCCCTATAATTAATTCACTACATGGCACTTCCGGTCTATGGCGACACACAGGCAGACACATCTCCCAGACGTCTCGGGGATGTAAACTGCACACCAGTGTGTGGGAGGGGGTCCGACGGGCCGCGACCCCCCGGAGCCTTGGTAAAAGGCTCCCAGCCAGGGGGCTTTTGAGGGTCCCCTAAAAAGTGACGGGAAAGCGAGCGGGGGAGGGGTACCTCCCAAACGCATAGACTGAACACGGAAGGAAAGAAGGGGGAGCAGAAAAATAAGCGACTAAAACTATTTTAAGAGACTTACCAGA
>NW_015162512.1:477712-484016 GCF_001447785.1 Gekko japonicus | reverse complement strand
AGTTACAGGTGGTTAACCCCAGAAGGCATCATTTTCAAGCTCAATGATAAAAAAGAAAAGATTGACTCTGTTTTTAAAGCACAGGAATTTCTGCGGACACAGCTTGGGGAACCAGAAGAGGGCAAAGGGGAGGAAAAAGAAAGCAAATCTGATGGCGAGTTGGGCTCGGGGTCTTCGGACGAGGACTCCCCCTCTGAAAAGGGGGCGGCTGCCCCCCAAAGCCCATATAAATTGAGGATTAGAAAAGATAAGAATAAATAAGGGCTGAAGAACTCTGATTTGTGCCTGAAAAAATGTTGAAATAACTTGGGGATGCTCTGGGAACTTCTTTAAACAGTTGAAGGGATGGTTAAATGATAATTAATCTAGCATAACTGACTAAATTCATTGTATTATTAGTAGCTTTTTGAAAATAGCATGGTGTTAAGATGATGAATGATCTCCTACTCTTGGGTTTTTAGTTAGTTGTGGGTCTTTTTTCTTTATTCCTTAGATGTAGTTCCCTTTCCTATATTTTCTGTTGTGGTTTTGTAGTCTAAAAAAAAATCAATCAAAACCCCTCCCCCCAGGGGGATGGGAAAAAAATAATTCACTACATGTTGGATTAAATTGTTTTATTATAACACATGCAATATATTGTTAGTTAGCTTGCTTCACGGTGTTCTTACGGTTTTTCATTCCACCAGGAGGTTGGCAACCCTATTGCAGTGATGGGGAAAGCTTTACCAGTGGGGTTTCCACCTATTGTGCAGTTGGTAAAGGCACAGGAGGCTTGTTTGGTAGGGGTTGGAAAGCAGTTGGCAACTTTATTTCCGTGCCAGATGTTCTTCCCTGAATGTCTTCCATTTTCCTCCAGTGTTTAAAAATCTCTCCTCTATCTCTCTCTCTCTCTCTCTCCCGCTCTCCAGCCCCTCCTCTTACTTCTGTGGCTGAACATTTACCCAGAAGCTTAACTGTAACTCAGTGACCATTAGCTCATTAAACATCTTATCGGCTTGGCAGCTGCTCAAAACAAGCTGCAGAGAGGGCCATTATTTACGGCAGCAGTGCCGCCAGGTTCCTCAGCAGAACAGAGGCACGCACGGCAAGTTTTTTGCATTGATTGGGGCACCTGCGGGCGTGATGTACGCCCCCTGAGCGAGGGCAGACCGGCACATGCTTGCACGCACACCTATGGCGGGCACCTACATCTTCAGGATGAGGATTTCATTCTTAGCCGCCCGTCGCACCTTGCGCCCATCCTTCTTAAAGAACTTCTTGCAGATGTACAGTCTATCTGTCTGGCGTTCGCGGGCCACGCAGATCTCACAGAACTCCTTCCTGTGGGATAGCGGAAGATAGAAAAAACAAAAAATTGATCCATTGCTGGGTCAAGCCAAAAGTCCACCTAAGCCCATACCCTATTGCCTACAGTGGACAGACAGATATTTTTTGGAAGATCACAGTATTGTTTAAGGTTTATCCCAGTGGCATACTGCCTTTAAACATGGATGTTCCATGAATCTGTCATGGCAAATACCCATTAACAATGGGTTTGTGGTCAAAGGAAACAAATTAGAGACTCTGGGACAAGCTTGAGAACAAATTGTGTTGTGTGAAGGACGTCGGCTGGTTTGGCCTATCGAATGGGCTGCTGAGACACTGGTCATAGGTGCTGCTGTTCCTGGAAGGGGATACCCTTGAGTTGCCAGCTCTGGGTTAGGAAATATCAGGAGATTTCAGGGGTGGAACCTGGGGAGGGTGGGATTTAGGGTTGCCAGGTCCAACTCAGGAAATATCTGGTGACTGTGGGGGTGGAGCCAGGAGACCTTGGGGTGGAGCCAGGAGCATTTTTATGATGTCACTAGGGTTGCCAGGTGAGGCCAACAAACCAGAAGGGAGTTTTGACTGTCACATTTAAGCATTCCTTTTAAAATCATTTTAAATGCTTTCCCTCCATTAGAAATAATGGAGGATGTGGGCACCTTCTTTTGGAGCTCATAGAATTAGACTTCCTGGTCCAATCTTTTTGAAACTTGGGGGTTTGTTTCAGGAGAGGCACCACCAGCTGTGCTGAAAATATGGTGCCTCTACCTCAAAAAGCAGCCCCCCCAGAGCCCCAGATACCCACCGATTAATTCTCCATTATACCTTATGGAGCCATCCTCCCCACTTTCTGACAGCCCTGAAGTGGGGGGTGGAGCTCCAAACCAGGGGATCCCCTGCCCTCAACTGGGGATTGGCAACCCTAGTGGGATTTGGGAGAGGAGGGAATTTAGCAGAGTGTAATGCCATTGAGTCCACCCTCCAAAGCAGCCGTTTTCTCCAGGGGGACGGATCACCCTGTGAGGGAGGTGGGGCTGAGAGAGCTCTGACAAAAACTGCTCTTTTTCAAGAACAGCTGCGCCAGAACTATGGCTTGCCCAAGGTCATCCAGCCAGGTGCAAGTGGAGGAGTGGGGAATCAAACCCGGTTCTCCCAGATTAGAGTCCGCGCACTCAACCACTACACCAAACTGGCTTGCTGTTGTCTCTCACAATAGTCAGGCCCACTTTGGCCATGCAATGCTTTTTCCTTCCTCTCTCACTTCTGGCAAAATGGCTGACCGGCCATGGGCTGAAATGGGAACTACCAGCACACGAACTAGTGGCTACGACAACGTGCTGTGTGTGCTAGGTGCTGAAAACCGCAGCAGTGGCTGGCAGATCAATGGCAGGGAACGGAGAGCGATGGAGATCCATGTCGGGACAGAAAGTGAACATGGTTGTGGGTGAGATGTATGAGGAGTAAAGTTGCCATTCCCCCAATGGGTTTACCCATTTTTTTGGGGGGGGGGACCAATTCATCGCTGCCCAGACAACTGGTGGGGGAGCCCCACCCCCAAAGAGCCCCATCTGCGCCAATGTGCCCGACGCAATGACATCACCCAGAGAATGTTGTGCGGGAGACACTCTAGCATTTGAGGAAAAAACTCTATGTTTATCATAGAGTTTTCCCTCAAACACTAGAGCATCCCTCCACAATGTGTCCTGCACAGTGACATCACTTCCAGGTGACATCATCGTGGCATGTGCTTTGTGTGCATGCCAAAAAGTCCCGGGCAACCCTAACGAGGAGCAGAGCTCTTTCTATGATTGCCAGTTCTGTGTTGGAAAATACCTGGAGATTTTGGGGGGTGGAGCCTGAGGAGGGTGGGGTTTGGGGAGGGGAGGGGCCTCAGCATAGCACAATGCCATAGAGTCCACCTTCGAAAGTGGTCATTTTCTCCAGGTGAACTAATCTCTGTCGCCTGGAGATCAGTCGTAATCCCAGGAGATCTCCAGCCAGTGTCCAGAGGTTGGCAACCCTAGGTCTGCCCCATTCAGAATGTCCTGCTGTTTAGGGTAAGCCAGTGGGAAGGAGGGTGGCATGTTCTCTGTGTTGGTAGAGCCGTGCGAGAGGCCTCGTGACTGTACCATTTAGCCACAAGAGAGAAAGAAGGGGGCCATGCCAGGAACACTGGAAGTGTTTTTTGCGTGGCAGCGTGCAACTATTGGTGGGTGTTTCAAACGACAGGAGAAGAAGGTAAGACCCAGACCCCCTTAACCCTGCACCTCCCAAGACTCCCTGTTCCTTGGCTGTTTGCATATGCACTGCTTCCTAGGAGCAGCCCCAAGAGCTAGGAGGGTGCCTACTTACGCCCGCAGCAGCTGCCCGATCTCATACTTCTCGGTGATGTCAGACAGGCTGTTATAGTTCTTTTCATCTCGCAGACCGATGCAGCCAAACGGCATCCTGGGAACAAGCAAAGCAGGCTGAAATGATTGCTAACCGAATCAAGTTAATTCATGCCGTGGTATCCCCCATTAATGTGTATGGGTGCGAAAGTTGGACAGTGAAGAAAGCAGACAGGAAGAGGAAAGTTGATTCCGTTAGAAGGGAGTTTTATTGGTACCGTGGACGACCAGAAAGACAAATAACGGGGTGCTAGACCAAATCAAGCCTGACCTCTCCCCAGGAGCTAAAATGACTGACTAAAGTGAGGCTGTTGTACTTTCTACAATTGTACTTTGGTACATTATGAGTACATTATCCTGCCAACCTAGCAGTTCGAAAGCAAGAAATTGCAAGTAGATAAATAGGTACCACTCCAGTGGGAAGATAACAGCGTTCCGTGCACCTTGGTGTTTAGTCATGCTGGCCACGTGACCACGGAAATGTCTTCGGACAGCGCTGGTTCTTCAGATTGGAAACGGAGATGAGCCCCGCAACCCTAGAGTCAGATTCGACTGGCTTTCGAGCAAGGGAAACCTTTACCTTTACATTATGAGAAGACGAGACTCACTGGAAAAAGACAGCAATGCTGGGAAACCGTTGACGGCAGTAGGAACATGAGATAGATTGACTCAATCAAGGAAGCCACGGCCCACGATCTGCAAGACCTGAGCAAGGCTGTTAACTGTAGGGTGTTTTGGAGGTCATTAATTGAGAGGGTCCACACAGTTGGAAGGGACTCGATGGCACTTGGACACACAACTTTCCTGAGCCCCTTTTCTGCAAGATGACACACAACTTTCCTGAGCCCCTTTTCTCCACTTATTGTGGTTATGGGACAGGGATGTTTAAATTCTGCATGAAACCTCTTAATGGCCCTTTCCACATTTGGCTGCCACTCTGGATTTTCACAGTGTTCGAGTCGAGGCAGAAGAAGAAGAAGAGGAGGAGGAGGAGACTGGATTTATACCTCGCCCTTAACTCGGAGTCTCAGAGCGTCTTACAAACTCCTTTCCCTTCCCCGCCCCACAACAGGTAGACAGGGCTGAGAGAGATCTTTCCAGAGCTGTGCTTGAGAGAACAGCTCTGACCAGAACTGTGGCTTGCCCAAGGTCATCCAGCAGCTGCAAGTGGAGGAGTGGGGAATCAAACCCAGTTCTCCCAGATTAGAGTCCACACACTTAACCACTACATCAAACTGGCTCTTAAGGCCCAAATCTAGTGTTTGCTCTGCTGTTTTACCAAACCCACAGTGGAACAGAAATTCCCCTCTACACTGCATGCCCCTTTCACTTTGATTGATTGTCGGGTTTTATGGCAGTGTCAAGACTGCATGTCGCTTTCCCTTCTTTTGATCTCTCGGTTTTATGGTAGCCGTCTGCATAGATTTATGGCCATTTTATGGCCATTCGGGGTGACTCTGCAGTCAGTACAGGGTTGGCCTGGGGTATTTGAATGTGGTTTTGAGTCACATATTTTTTCTGTTCCAGTGTGGGTTTGGTAAAACAGTGGAGCAAATGCTAGTTTTGGGCCTCAGTTCATGGCAAAGGAGCATCCCAAGAACCCAGGGCAACAGCAGATTGAAACCAGGGAGGTAATGTAATGCAGAATGGGGGGAAAACCTGAAGGGAGGTAATGTAATGCAGAATGGGGGGAAAACCCGGAATAAAAAGAAGGTTAAACTCGATTTTAGTGCAGAATGGAAAAAAACAAACCACCCTGGATTAAAAAGGTTGAATTCAATTTGAGTGCAGAGTTGTTTGGAGGACACCATGGTGAACATGAATTAAAAGGAGAATGCAGAAAGGTCCAATGGCTGTGTGGCGGAACGGCCCCGCGTCAGCTGGCCGACCCCACTCTGCCCACCCCTCCTTTGCCTGCCCTGGCACCTGAAGGGGCAGTTTTTCACCACTGCCTCCGGGTATTGCTGCCACCACTGTCCCTGTCTTGGGCTCTGGTTAGGCGGGACAGCCTCCTAACCTCCCTCTGATGTTGCTAGGAACCCCCCTTGGGGCTTCCTGGCAATCTTTGGGGCTCCCCTGGAGAGTTAGCAACTGGCAATTTTGCCCTTGTTCTCCTCCTTAGAGTCCCCAACCCACTCCTAGCGTGTCCAAGCGACTGGGGGAACTATGGGGTACAGAGGGACTTCTCGATGTCAACAGTAAAAGGATTTATTTTGAAACCACTCAACTATATACAGGCATATTAACAGTGAACTGAAGAATCAAAATAAAGGTGAATAATAAATCGCTCCATCTCTCCCTTCACTACACATACCCTGTCTAGATGGTCTGCAGGGCAGGCACAGGACTTGCTTCCACTGGAGGACGTTAGATTAGCACCACTCCCAACATGGCCTCTCTGCCTCCTGCAAACTCCAGCCGACCGCCTGACTGGCTCCAGACTTCAGGCAGACCGACCTCAATTCTCACAGACTGGTTTCCCGCCCAAAAGCTCCACTCTATCCAACAGCCCTTCCCGCCCAGGAAGTGGCTCTCCCTCCTGCAGCATTCTGGGGCAAATCTCCTCACAGCCTTGACAGACTTCCTGTCCTCTCTAGGGAGCTGCCCTC